>NC_059228.1:18244712-18544712 GCF_020615455.1 Coregonus clupeaformis
ACCCTTGCAGAGCCACTGGGGATGCTAAACACCCTTTTGGCCACTCTTGCCAGACTGGGCAGGGATGCAGAGTTATTTTTTTTTTTCTATAGGTAGGCCTAAAGGTTTTTAGGCAAAATAACCCAATCAAAACAGAAAACTCCTTGAACATGGCCTATTGGTCTGGGACAAGGTAGCACGCCTATAGGGCCAAAATCAATGATGGCCTATTGTATAGATAATAGAATGCAAATGAACGAAACATTTAAGAGATCTGAATTTTTGTTTATAAATACTTTGCTACAATGACATACTTAGCTAGCTACCCACCTCCTTCCTTTCTGTTAGCATGTGCACATAGTAAGAACACCATCATGCTTTCAGGATACCTGTCTTTTCAGATTCCACAATGATTCTTTAGTTGTGAACACTACATCACCGTACTCCCTCTCTTGCTCTTGGACCTCCTCATCTTTGTAAGTCATCTTGATTTTTCACCTGTGTGTTTTATCAGTTTCTTTATGAAAATATTTAGCATACTAGATGACAGTAGCTAAAGCAAGAGGCTATAGCAACACACAAGTAGACTACAAATGCATGCTGGGCCGGGCATGCCCTGAGCTCGTGAAGTGAGCACTACTGGAGCGTTAATGGAGCGAAATTAGAGTGGGCGAGAAGGCCGACGCTCCAGCCTTTGGGAATTTCGCTCCTCGCTCCAGTCAAATTGGGAACGCTCTGCTCCTCGCTCCACTCCAGCTCACCGTGATCATCATTTACCCACTATTCTCCAGCTCCACTCTCATACTCTGGTCCAGGTCATGTGAAAACGGACATACTCAGCTCTAACCCTGCTCGGCCTATAGGAGAGATCAGACCTGTGGAGCGCACACCCGTTGACCTTCGGAGGCCTGTTTTGATTGGCCCATGGCCTGTCATCACCTGGAGATGTGTGGACAGACTGCAGGTGTCGCAAAGTGAGGCCACAGTGCACTGTCAGCGCTGACTGGCTATGTTGGGCTGTATAGTTGTTGTTTTAACCTCTACGGGATCGGTGTCCCGTATATGGGACGGTTGAGCTAACGTGTGCTAATGTGATTAGTATGACTGTTGTAAGTAACAACAAACTTTCCAGGACATAGACATGTCTTATATGGATAGAAAGCTTAAATTCTTGTTAATTTAACTGCACTGTCCAATTTACAGTAGCTATTACAGTGAAAAAATAGCATGCTATTGTTTGAGGAGAGTGCACAACAACAAAACACTTATTACGGCAACTGGTTTGATACATTCACCTCTGAAGGTAAATAATGTACTTACATTCAGTAATCTTGCTCTGATTTGTCATCCTGAGGGTCCCAGAGATAAAATGTAGCATAGTTTTGTTTGATAAAATCAATTTTTATATTCAAATGTAGGAACTGGGTTCCACAGTTTGAACCCTGCTGTCTCTGGCTCCTCACCCACCCCGCCCGGCCATCTAGATGTGTGAAAGTTAGTGTATAAGCTAATGATCCATCATGTATGACATTCCTGGGAGTGTGTAAACTTACAGTTGAAGTCGGAAGTTTACATACACCTTAGCCAAATACATTTAAACTCAGTTTTTCACAATTACTGACATTTATTCCTAGTTAAAAGTCCCTGTCTTAGGTCAGGTAGGATCACCACTTTATTTTAAGAATGTGAAATGTCAGAATAATAATAGAGAGAATGATTTATTTCAGCTTTTATTTCTTTGATCACATTCCCAGTAGATCAGAAGTTTACACACACTCAATTAGTATTTGGTAGCATTGCCTTTAAATTGTTTAACTTGGGTCAAACGTTTCGGGAAGCCTTCCACAAGCTTCCCACAATAAGTTGGGTGAATGTTGGCCCATTCCTCCTGACAGAGCTGGTGTAACTGAGTCAGGTTTGTAGGCCTCCTTGCTCGCACACACTTTTTCAGTTCTGCCCACACATTTTCTATAGGATTGAGGTCAGGGCTTTGTGATGGCCACTCCAATACCTTGACTTTGTTGTCCTTAAGCCATTTTGCCACAACTTTGGAAGTATGCTTGGGGTCATTGTCCATTTGGAAGACCCATTTGCGACCAAGCTTTAACTTCCTGACTGATTTTGGAGCAGTGTCTTCTCCCTTGCTGAGCTGCCTTTCAGGTTATGTCGATATAGGACTCGTTTTACTGTGCATATAGATACTTTTGTACCTGTTTCCTCCAGCATCTTCACAAGGTCCTTTGCTGTTGTTCTGGGATTGATTTCGCACCAAAGTACGTTCATCTCTAGGAGAGAGAACGTGTCTCCTTCCTGAGCGGTATGATGGCTGCGTGGTCCCATGGTGTTTATACTTGCGTACTATTGTTTGTACAGATGAACGTGGTACATTCAGGCGTTTGGAAATTGCCCCCAAGGATGAACCAGACTTGTGGAGGTCTACAATTTTTTTTCTGAGGTCTTGGCTGATTTCTTTTGATTTTCCCATGATGTCAAGCAAAGAGGCACTGAGTTTGAAGGTAGGCCTTGAAATACATCCACAGGTATACCTCCAATTGACTCAAATGATGTAAATTAGCCTATCAGAAGCTTCTAAAGCCATGACATCATTTTCTGGAATTTTCCAAGCTGTTTAAAGGCACAGTCAACTTAGTGTATGTAAACTTCTGACCCACTGGAATTGTGATACAGTGAATTATAAGTGAAATAATCTGTCTGTAAACAATTGTTGGAAAAATTACTTGTCATGCACAAAGTAGATGTCCTAACCGACTTGCCAAAACTATAGTTTGTTAACAAGAAATTTGTGGAGTGGTTGAAAAACAAGTTTTAATGACTCCAACCTAAGTGTATGCAGTCTGGTGGGTCCACATGTGGTCCTCTGTTGCTCAATTGGTAGAGCATGGCGCTTGTAACGCCAGGGTAGTGGGTTCGATCCCCGGGACCACCCATACTTAAAAATTTATGCACACATGACTCTAAGTCGCATTGAATAAAAGCGTCTGCTAAATGGCATATTATTATTATGTAAACTTCCGACTTCAACTGTACAGTCTGTATTACCATATCATTTTTGTATGTTCTCTATAGTTATGTACCTGAAAATGTATCAATTGACCAATTCGGCACATTTGGGCAGACATTATACAAAATAGTCCGGTATTGCAATGCTTCACTGGATCAATCTGAAACTTTGCACACACACTGCTGCATAATATAAATTGCGCCTAAACTGAAATATTATATTGTGGCCTTTCTCTTGCATTTCAAAGATGATGGAACAAAAAAATATATAGAAAACGCATGTTTTTTTGTTTGTATTATCTTTTAACAGATCTAATGGGTTATATTCTCCTACATTCATTTCACATTTCTCTTTAGGGAGTGGGTGTGTTCTGGAGGTCAACACCAATCAGCCTGGCATCCAGTTCTACACAGCCAACTTCCTGGATGGCTCTTTCAAAGGAAAGGGCGGGACCTCCTACCCTAAACACCTTCTGCCTGTGTCACACTCTGGCTCCAAGGACTGTGTGTTAGAGCCAGGGTGTATTTCATTTGGTGGTGTTGTGTTGGGTGAGTTTCATTTGTTTGTGTTTTTGGTGATTGGTTAATGACTCCCAATCGGAGGTAACGAGTGTCAGCTGTCGGCTCGTTATCTCTGATTGGGAGCCATATATATTCTGTGTGTTTTCTCCTGTGTTTGGTGGGTTATTGTTCCAAGTTAAGGTATTGTTCCAGTGTTGTATGTTCTGTCGGTGTCACAGAGGACTTCACGTATCGTCATTTGTTGTTTTTTCGTGGTTGCTTTAATTTAATAAAGTCATCATGTTCACTCCACGCGCTGCGTATTGGTCCGCTCCGCCAGACGTTCGTGACAGAATAACCCACCAAAAAAGGACCAAGCAGCGCGTCCAGGAGCAAAGGGTCTGGACATGGGAGGAACTGTTGGACGGTAAAGGGTCCTGGACGTGGGAAGAAATCCTGGACGGCATGGATCGCCGTCCATGGAGCGAAACAGAGGAGAGGCGACGGAGAGAGGAGCAACGGCGTCGGCAGAGCCAACGTCGGAAGGACGAGAGGCAACCCCAAGAAATTTTTGGGGGGGGCACATGGCTTGGGCGACGGAGCAGCAGGAGGCTGCCACAAGGCAGAGTCAGAGGGCTGCCAGGTTAAGGGGGCTGACGGAGGCAGAGAAGGGACGGATTCAGTGGGCTACCAGGTCAAGGGGGCTACTGGGTAAAGCAGGGAAGGAAGGTGTTGAGGCACGGCGTGAGGTACTGGGGTGTGTAACCAGTTCGGTCCGGCCCGTTCCTAGTCCCGAGGTGCAGCCAGTAGTGTGTGTTCCCGTACGGTACGGCCTGTTCCGGTCCCTCGCACTAAGTGTAAGGTGCGCGTCGCCAGCCCGGTTCGGCCTGTTCCTGCCATACGCACCAAGTATGCGGTGCGCGTCGCCAGCTCAGCCCGGCCTGTTCCTACTCCACGCACCAGGGATACGGTGCGCTTCGCCAGCCCAGCCCGGCCTGTTCCTACTCCACGCACCAGGGATACGGTGCGCTTCGCCAGCCCAGCCCGGCCTGTTCCTACTCCACGCACCAGGGATACGGTGCGCTTCGCCAGCCCGGCCCGGCCTGTTCCGGCCACTCGCACCAGGGATACGGTGCGCGTCGCCAGCCCCGCCCGGCCTGTTCCTGCTCCACGCACCAGGGATACGGTGCGCGTCGCCAGCCCGGCCCGGCCTGTTCCGGCCACTCGCACCAGGGATACGGTGCGCGTCGCCAGCCCCGCCCGGCCTGTTCCTGCTCTCCGCACTAGGCGTGAGGTGAGTCCCCAGGGTCCAGCAGGCCCTGTTCCGGCTCCCCGCACTAGGCGTTATGGGAGTCCCCAGGGTCCAGCATGCCCTGTTCCGACTCCCCGCACTAGCCCTGAGATGCGTGTCCTCAGCCCGGTACCTCCAGTTCCGGCACCACGCATCAGGCCTACGGTGCGTCCCCAGGGCCAAGCATGCCCTGTTGCTGCTTCCGCACTAGCCCTGAGATGCGTGTCCTCAGCCCGGTACCTCCAGTTCCGGCACCACGCATCAGGCCTACGGTGCGTCCCCAGGGCCAAGCATGCCCTGTTGCTGCTTCCCGCACTAGCCCTGAGATGCGTGTCCTCAGCCCGGTACCTCCAGTTCCGGCACCACGCATCAGGCCTACGGTGCGTCCCCAGGGTCCAGCATGCCCTGTTGCTTCTCCCCGCACTAGCCCTGAGATGCGTGTCCTCAGCCCGGTACCTCCTGTTCCGGCACCACGCACCAGGCCTACGATGCGCCTCAGACGGCCAGAGTCTGCCGTCTGCCCAACGGGGCCTGAACTGTCCGTCTGCCCAACGCCGTCTGAACTGCCCGTCTGCCCAACGCCGTCAGAGCCTTCCGCCAGACAGGATCAGCCAGAGCCGTCTGCCAGACAGGATCAGCCAGAGCCTTCCGCCAGACAGGATCAGCCAGAGCCTTCCGCCAGACAGGATCAGCCAGAGCCTTCTGCCAGACAGGATCAGCCAGAGCCTTCTGCCAGACAGGATCAGCCAGAGCCTTCTGCCAGACAGGATCAGCCAGAGCCTTCTGCCAGACAGGATCAGCCAGATCCGTCAGTCGGCCATGAGCAGCCAGATCCGTCAGCCGGCCATGAGCAGCCAGATCCGTCAGCCAGCCATGAGCAGCCAGATCCGTCAGCCAGCCATGAGCCAGCCAGCCAGGATCCGCCATTTAGTCAGGTGCTGCCCCTTAGCTCGGTGTTGCTCCTTATCCTGGTGCTGTCCCTTATCCTGGTGCTGTCCCTTAGCCTGGTACTGCCCCTTAGTCCGGTACTGCCCCTTAGTCCGGTACTGCCCCGTAGTCCGGTACTGCCCCTTAGTCCGATGCTGCCCCTTAGTCCGGTGTTGCCCCTTAGTCCAGGTGGGGTTAGTTGGAGGGGTGGTCATTGGGAGGAGGCTACCGAAGCAGGTTGTGACTGCGGTGGGGTGGGGATCACGACCGGGGCCAGAGCCGCCACCGGGGACAGACGCCCACCCAGACCCTCCCCTAGACGGTATGCTGGTGCGCCCGGAGTGCGCACCTTTAGGGGGGGGTACTGTCACACTCTGGCTCCAAGGACTGTGTGTTAGAGCCAGGGTGTATTTCATTTGGTGGTGTTGGGTTGGGTGAGTTTCATTTGTTTGTGTTTTTGGTGATTGGTTAATGACTCCCAATCGGAGGTAACGAGTGTCAGCTGTCGGCTCGTTATCTCTGATTGGGAGCCATATATATTCTGTGTGTTTTCTCCTGTGTTTGGTGGGTTATTGTTCCAAGTTAAGGTATTGTTCCAGTGTTGTATGTTCTGTCGGTGTCACAGAGGACTTCACGTATCGTCATTTGTTGTTTTTTCGTGGTTGCTTTAATTTAATAAAGTCATCATGTTCACTCCACGCGCTGCGTATTGGTCCGCTCCGCCAGACGTTCGTGACAGCCTGGTGTCCTGTGAAGTAGTCCTTCAGTAATAGGTGGAGTAGATCAACGGTAGAGGGGAGAGCCAGATCATTTAGCCATCAAGACTGTTGCTTTGTGATAAAGGTGTTAAAGTTCACAGCCATTGTTATGTAAATGACAGCTAAAAAGTACCCAGGGCCTTACCCTGGCTCCAAGTCAGAGTAGGTCCGCTGGACCCATGGCCCAGTGAGACACGGGTGCCGGCCCGCGTAGATGGAAACAGAAAAGTCTGTATTTTGCGTAAAACACTGGGGTAAATCCTCAGTGGAAATGCACCATGTGTAGGCTGTAACCATAGAGATCAACTACGGAAATGTTTAGTCACAGTTGTGAATTGGTTTGCAAATGGCCCATGGGCTAAACTACTACTGCTGTAGACTTTCTATTGATGAGGAACATTACACACTGTCAGTGCGGCTATTCTATTTATGATGGGCAGTCTGGTGGGTCCACATGCATTAAAAAAACTGCAAGGCAGGCTTCTAACACACACACACGTTTTAATTGTCCCTGAGCTTTTTCCTCACAGCCCATTATCTCTAATAAAACTGACTTATTAATTAACCTCGCTAGTATTTTTTTGTTACTACTGTTAAGGTACGACGTTAATGATGTGTCCATTATCTAAATGATTAACGAGACCGCTACTGAAAAATTAAGCCTAGAAGACCATTAGATTCTCTTTGATCTAACATTGCAAATGCTCAGCCATTTAGTTGCATACAAATATTTTTCACTGAAGTAAAATCAAAGGGTTTATACTGATCAATATTAAAGACCTTCATATATTGAATCATACTCACTTGTTTTGCAATTATGTGTAATACTTTGATGAGTTACAGTAAAACTAAACCAAACTGTAATGGGTGTCGGTTACAGTTAGAGCTTGTTATACATGAGAGCGTAAACATTTAATGACTAGAATGACGTGAATAGATTGTAGTTGGTATATAGACAGTGAAAGCATGATGGAGAGATTGTGTGTTGGTGAGTAGAGGTGATTAAAGTACATGGTGCAGATAGTGATGATGTAAAGCTTACCGATCACTGCACCTGTACACAGCCCATCTGTAATTAGCCCACCCAACTACCTCATCCCCATATTGTTATTTACATTGTTATTTATTTTGCTCATTTGCACCCCAGTATCTCTATTTGCACATCATCTTCTGCACATCTATCACTCCAGTGTTAATACTAAATTGTAATTATTTTGCACTATGGCCTATTTATTACCTTACCTCCATAACTTACTACATTTGCACACACTGTATATATATTTTCTATTGTGTTATTGACTGTACGTTTTGTTTATTCCATATGTAACTCTGTGTTGTTGTTTTTATCGCACTGCTTTGCTTTATCTTGGCCAGGTCGCAGTTGTAAATGAGAACTTGTTCTCAACTGGCTTTCCTGGTTAAATAAAGTTTAAATAAATAAAAAATAAAAATAAATAAAAAAAGACTAAGGGTTTAGAGAGGTTGTATAAGAGCAGAGGACACTTTCTGGGGGTTTAGAGAGGCTGTATAAGAGCAGATGACACTTTCTGGGGGTTTAGAGAGGTTGTATAAGAGCAGAGGACACTTTCTGGGGGTTTAGAGAGGTTGTATAAGAGCAGAGGACACTTTCTGGGGGTTTAGAGAGGTTTTATAAGAGCAGAGGACAGGTTCTGGGGGTTTAGAGAGGTTGTCTAAGAGCAGAGGACACTTTCTGGGGGTTTAGAGAGGTTGTATAAGAGCAGAGGACAGGTTCTGGGGGTTTACAGAGGTTGTCCTAGCAGAGGACACTTTCTGGGGGTTTAGAGAGGTTGACTGAGCAGAGGACAGGTTCTGGGGGTTTTACAGAGGTTGTCCTAGCAGAGGACACTTTCTGGGGGTTTAGAGAGGTTGACTGAGCAGAGGACAGGTTCTGGGGGTTTAGAGAGGTTGGCTGAGCAGAGGACAGGTTCTGGGGGGTTAGAGAGGTTGTCTAAGAGCAGAGGACAGGTTCTGGGGGTTTAGAGAGGTTGTCTAAGCAGAGGACAGGTTCTGGGGTTTTACAGAGGTTGTCTGAGCAGAGGACAGGTTCTGGGGGTTTAGAGAGGTTGGCTGAGCAGAGGACAGGTTCTGGGGGTTTAGAGAGGTTGTCTAAGCAGACGACAGGTTCTGTGAGTTTAGAGAGATTTTGTAAGAGCACAGATTCATGAGGCCAACAGTGGAATCATGGGAAATCAATTGTGGGAGGAGGTGTGGGAGGAGAAGAGAACACTTTACAGATGGAAGGAGAGGGAGAGAGGGAATAGAGAGGCGGTGGAAGGTGTGTGTTTGTGTGTGTGCCTGTGTGTGAGTGTGTTTATGTGTGTGTGTATTATGTTCCTGCATGTCTCGGTCTTCGATTAAGGGTGCATAACTCAGCCATTCCTCCCCCACTTTTCCTCTTCAAATTGACCCTCAGAATGCAGACCTCGTCATCAACTAATCCTTAGATAAGTATGGTATTACATACCCTTTATTGTACATCGATAGACATTTAACTCAGTGTCCACATGTGTATTTAGTCTTTCATTGAGAGACCCTCCCTATAAGCCTTGCAGACAGAAAGCAATGTAACAACAAGTACTTTCCCTGAGTATTGAGTTTTCTCATTGACTGTCGCCAGAGCGCCTAACCCCTATAACATGCAATGTAATAAAGTGCTTTGACATTTGTGCTCTTGATTCATTTGGCACCATCAGCTTATCAGTGAGCTGGCTGCCCTTGGCTAGAGTTACAGTACTGCATGGCTGAGCTGTGCAGCAGCCCGCTATACATTATTACTCACAGAAAATACAGTACAGAGACTGTCTCATGGAATGCATTATTGAAAAATGTCCCCTTGCTCTGTACACCTACACCTTTGCCCCAGTAATCATGCATTTTAAAGAACCAGATTTCGTTTTATTGATATAGCTTTAAATCTGACTGGGTTTTGTTGTATGTGTACTGCAGATAGCAGCAAATCACATATACTGCCCATATAGACAGCATGAGGATATATAGTCCAGACATGGACACAGGACACATACAAGGAGCATGGACACGTGTAAGGTTGACACATGGTGCACTGAGAGATGCTGTATAACACACACACACACACTCTGTCCAGTTCTCCTCTGTAGTTATAATGCGCTCCGGCCCGATCTCTCTGCTGGCCCCCTGTGCTTCCAGTGGATTTATGGCAGTAATTGTTGCTTGAGCAATCACAGCATCAACATATAATGGGACTTCAGGGAGTACCCGCTATGAGATTTACTGAGAACTGTATACTCCTCTCCCCTCTCCTCCTCTCCCCTCTACTACTCTCTCCTGCTCTTTCCTTTCCTCTCCTCTTCCACTCCTCTCCTCTCCTCTCCTCTCCTCTCCTCAATGCATTATCTCGTCTAGACTTTCTCCTCTCTCCTCCCATCTCTCTCTTTCTCTTCCTCTTCCTCTTTCCATGTCACGATTCTCTAAAGCAGAACCCAGAAGCAGACCAGGACAAGGTGAGTAGAACGAAGGTGAGTATTTATTTACAGACTCAAATGTGGAAGCAGAATAATCCAGGAGACGGAGCGGGCAGCGGAGGTGAGTTGGTGGGAGTGAATAGGCAGATCCAATGGTGTCACAGAAGCCACCGACGACCAGGCAGGGGTGGGGTAAATGTTCTGGGAGAATGACTGTAGACAGAGTAAACGGAGGTGAGTACACGGCAAGCAAAAAGTACAGAACAACAAAACTAACTCTAGTAAACTTGAGGCTGATACGCTGACACAACATACTGTTCATGGCTAACGATCCGGCAGGGAATGGATGTCAGGTCAGAGCTTATGAAGTGGAGAGGTGATGATCAGGACCAGGTGTGCAGATAGCTGATGAGATGCAGGTGCGGGTAATAGAGAGATCTCCCGCCTAGCTTCGTTGCCTGGCAACCAGACAGGGTGCGTTCAGGAACCTCAGGAAACAGACTCCAGAACAGAAAACAGGCAACACAGGCAGAAACAGACTCAGGAAGCGGGATTCATGACATTCCATCAGTGTTTCTCTCTCTGTTCTTCTTTCTAGAATGCCCTGCACAGTCTTGGGGGCTGCACAGTATCAGCGTGGCAGGTAGCCTAGCGGTTAGAGCGTTGGGCCAGTAAACAAAAGGTCGCTGGGTTGAATACCCGACAAGGTGAAAAAATCTGTTGATGTGCCCTTGAGCAAGGCACTTAACTCTAATTTGCTCCAGGGGCGTAGTACTACTATGGCGGACCCTGTAAAACAACACATTTCGCTGCACATATACAGTGTATGTGACAATACATATTTTTGTTGTATTGCCTCACCTCTCTCCATCTTTCTCTCTAGGCTCCCTTTGTCTTTCCATCCATCTATATCAAAACCCTGAGAGATGTAATTCTGGGCTGGGAGACTTGCTTTTTAAGTAGGAGAAGGCTGCATGAGGTTGTTGATTTCCATAAATCCTGTTGCTCCTTTCGTCTTGCTGTGCTAGCTTTGTGGAGATTAGTTTCACAGCCTCTCTTCTTGCCCACAGTGTCATTAGAGTGAATATGAAAAGGGGAAGGATCCAGTACAGGTCTATGAGCCCCATTTCTGTGGTTCCAAATGTTTATGTATGTGGGTATTTCAATAGGCAAGAAGAGTGTTTGAAACATGGCTAACAAGGCTGGCTGGAACACAGGAAATCACAAGCACTCATGTGGGCGCGCACACACACATCCATAAATATTCTAGGAACACCTCACCAAAGCATCTCTAACCACCCGCACCACTGCACCAGTCAATAACAACCAGAGTCTCACATGCCTGCATTTAAAGACTAGCTGTTAAGAGAAAAGGGCTATGAGAGACCATGAGCAATATGACTCAGCATGCTTTCAGACATTGTTTTAACAGCCTTCCATTGTTTACTGCATGCTGTTTAAATGGCCAAAATGTTTTTTTAGAGCTACAAAAATTTTACACATTTACTATCACTAATTTCATGATATTTTTGGTACAGTAATAAAGAAGGTGAAATATTTTGTGTAGATGTTTCTAAAACTGATTTTAACTATATATGGACATTATAAAATATGAAAATGTTCATTCACATTTCATGGATTCACATATAATGTTATCATATCTGTATATGTTTATTATATTTGTATTGTGTACTAGATCTTATGGGGTGAAAAGTGTTTATTCTCAGACATAAATAAAAAATTCCTGCTGAATTTCTGGCGGGGGACACTACTACATTATTCAATAAATTGCCTTCTTGGTAGATTGATGAATACAGCTATAGCAAAAAGTGCAAAAGTGCTCTCAGTTTTAGAGTTTAATGGCTGCCGGTGGGTGGGCCGCCTGGTAATTACAGCCCTTTGTGTTGCCGCTACGTGGGTCACATTCAGAGTGTTGGCTAGCTCCAGCTCTGGCCCCTGATCCTCCTCTTCTGTACTGTAGGAGAGGCAGAGACCCACGCAGAGAGACGGCCATTTGCATTGGATTGAGCTCAAGAACAAAGTGTGCAGGCAAATGACAGATTGAGAAGCACTACTATTTGCATACATATCAAACTGCCACCCATATGGGAGCAAGAGAACACTGCTGTCAGATCAAGCAGGGGGGGTGGGGGGTGGGGGGTGGTGGGAAAACAGGGGGTAGAATGAGTCAAAACAGGAGATCACGCACACACACACACACACATACACACACACTTGGAGAGATTTGAACTGAATTCTACCTCTTGTCTTTTCAGACTAAACAATGCCAGCCAGTCCATGTTTTAACTTCCCTTTTTCTGTTCGGATGGTTCTTCTCCAGTTCCTTAAACCTGACCTTGTCATGTGATGGGAAACACAAACACCATATGTGCGTGTGCGTTTGTTCGTATGTGTTTGTTCGTTCAGCATATTCACTGAACCTCACATTGTGCTACTCAATGCAGCTGTCTGTCATGTGACACTTAGGGCCAACAGAGCGACCTCCTCCGTATTTTCTCCTAACCACCTAGCAACCACTTCTACAGCTGCATTCCCCTAGCAACCAGTTTTAGCCTGCCCACGGCTCTCCCAAAAGCCTTTGCACCTTTCTTCTGTCTTCAAATCAAATCAAATTTTATTTGCCACATGCACCGAATACAACAGTTTTAGACCTTACAGTGAAATGCTTACTTACAAGCCCTTAATCAACAATGCAGTTTTAAGAAAAAATAAGTGTTTTTGTAAAAAATAGGTAAGTAAAAAAAAATAAAAAATAACAGTAGGGAGGCTATATACAGGGGGTACCGGCACCGAGTCAATGTGCGGGGGCACAGGTTAGTTGAGGTAATTGAAGTAATATGTACATGTGGGTAGAGTTAAAGTGACTATGCATAGATAATAAACAGAGAGTAGCAGCAGCGTAAAAGAGAGGGTGGGGTGGGGGTGGGGTGGGGGGACATTCAAGGTGAGCCGCCTGTGTCCAGTCCTTCAGGTGTGATCTTGACCCTGTGATCCTATGTTTCTGAACAGGCCTCGTTCTCCGACGCCCTGGTGAGAGGAGTACTGTCATGTCACTTGCTTCACCTTCTCCACCACCTGATGGAGAGAGAGGGGGTCAGGGGTCAGCATCAAGCACAGAGCAACCAATCAGCAAAAAGCTGATCCTTTGCTGAATGGAGGGATGGAGTGACATGGACCAGGAGATGTTAACACTCAAATCAGAGGGATGATTTTGTAATATACAAGGACCAATCTGATTTTGGAATGACATTTATGAAGATGATTGGCAGCATATTCATGGAATGTGACATACATCATTAGAGGTGATGGGTTCCTAAAGACACACAGGGACCAATTTCCTCTATATTGCTTTGTTCCCCTCTTTTTACAGCTGGACTTTGTACCGCATTAAACATTTAATATCATATGAAGTTGGCTTTGAGCCCTGTTGAAATTAAGCTTTAACCTAAATAGTACGTGTTTAAAACAATTATTATCCACTTTCCTTTGTTGTTGGGTAAACAAGGTCTCCTTTGCTCTATTAGTCACTCATTTATGTACTCAACTCCCTGGAATGTATTCATTTTTTATATCTCACTGTTATTCACTGGAGTGATGTTTGACTATGGGACTCAATATAGGAATCTATTGCAATTAATGTATTTCTAGTCAATGAACATTAAAATCATCAGGTTTGTGGGAGCATTATGTTGTTTCCCCTTCCTTCCACTTTTCTCTGGCTTATCCATTTAGTCCAGATTCCTGACTCAGTGATGAATGCTCATAAAGAGGGAGATAGGACTGTTTTTGGACAATATAACCAGAATACAGTTGTAAGCACTGGTATAACCAGTGTATGGGGTCCATGTAATGGACGGGTTAATCGGGTTGCAGTTCCACAAACTCCTGAATTGAATGTGTCTGAATGAATCCATATCAAACTACTGGCCTGCAGAGAATTACCTTTTTTCTTAAAAAATGTTACCCAAAATGTGTTTCGCTCCACTAAATGGCAGTGTTTGTCTAGTCTCTTCCCACAGCCGCCGTCTGGCAAGCAAAACTAATGTTTGTCCAATTTAAAAAGCTACATTTTAACTAAATGAGGACTCAAATAGATAGCAATGTTTGTATATATACTGAACAAAAATATAAACGCAACATGTAAAGTGTTGGTCCCATGTTTCATGAGCTGACATAAAAGATCCCAGGAAATTTTTCATATGCACAAAAAGCTTATTTCTCTCAAATTTGGTGCACAAATTTGTTTACATTGCTTTTAGTGAGCATTTCCTCTTTGCCAAGATAATCCATCAACCTGACAGGTGTGGAATATCAAGAAGCTGATTGAACAGCATGATCCTTACACAGGAGCACCTTGTGCAGGGGACAATAAAAGGCCACTCTAAAATGTGCAGTTTTTTCACACAACACAATGCAACAGATGTCTCAAGTTTCGAGGGAGAATGCAATTGGCATGCTGACTGCAGTGAGCTGAATGTTAATTTCTCTACCATAAGCCGCCTCCAACAACATTCTAGAGAATTTGGCAGTACGTCCAACCAGCCTCACAACCACAGATCACGTGTAACCATGCCAGCCAAGGACCTCCACATCTGGCTTCTTCACCTGCGGGATCGTTTTGTGGGGAAAAACTCATTCTGATTGGCTGAGCCTGGCTCCCAAGTGGGTGGGCCTGGCTCCCAAGTGGGTGGGCCTATTCCCTCCCAGGCAGGGTTCAATTCTCGGGCCGACATGGCTGCGTCCCTGCCCAGTCATGTGAAATTCATAGATTAGGGCCTAATGAATTTATTTCAATTGACAGATTTCCTTGTATGAACTGTAACTCAGTAAATTCTCTGAAATTGTTGCTTGTTGAGTTTATATTTTTGTTCAGTATATTTGTCTCATTTCTAGAACTTCCATTTCACATTAATTTGTTTGGATCTTTTAATTAGAGTTGTTCCTTGTTAGAGCAGAAAACATTAATTGTTCCTCATGGCAGAGTCTGTTCAACTCTGGATAGGATAGTCAACTCTGGATAGGATAGTCAGTTTTACGAGGTCATGTTTGGCAGCATGAGTGAAGGAGGCTTTGTTGCGAAATAAGAAGCGGATTCTAGGTTTAACTTTGGATTGGAGATGCTTGATATGAGTCTGGAAGGAGAGTTTACGGTCTAACCAGACACCTAGGTATTTGTAGTTGTCCACATATTCTAAGTCAGACTCGCCGAGAGTAGTGATTCTAGTCAGGCGGGCGGGTGCAAGCAGCGTTCGATTGAAGAGCATGTATTTAGTTTTACTAGCGTTTAAGAGCAATTGGAGGCTACGGAAGGAGTGTTATATGGCATTGAAGCTCGTTTGGAGGTTTGTTAACACAGTGTCCAATGAAGGGCCAGATGTATACAAAATGGTGTCATCTGCGTAGAGGTGGATCTGAGAGTCACCAGCAGCAAGAGCGACATCATTGATATACACAGAGTATAGAGTCGGCCCGAGAATTGAACCCTGTGCCACCCCCATAGAGACTGCCAGAGGTCCAGACAATAGGCCCTCCGATTTGACACATTGAACTCTATCTGAGAAGTAGTTGGTGAACCAGGCGAGGCAGTCATTTGAGAAACCAAGGCTATTTAGTCTGCCAATAAGAATGTGGTGATTGACAGAGTCAAAAGCCTTGGCCAGGTCGAAGAAGACGGATGCACAGTACTGTCTTTTTTCGATCGCGGTTATAATATCGTTTAGGACCTTGAGCGTGGCTGAGGTGCACCCATGACCAGCTCGGAAACCAGATTGCATAGCGGAGATTGTACGGTGGGATTTGAAATGGTCGGTGATCTGTTTGTTAACTTGGCTTTCAAATACTTTCGAAAGGCAGGGCAGGATGGATATAGGTCTGTAACAGTTTCGATCTAGAGTGTCACCCCCTTTGAAGAGGGGGATGACCGCGGCAGCTTTCCAATCTCTGGGGATCTCAGATGATACGAAAGAGAGGTTGAACAGGCTAGTAATAGGGGTTGCGACAATTTCGGCGGCTAATTTTAGAAAGAAAGGGTCCAGATTGTCTGGCCCAGCTGATTTGTAGGGGTCCAGATTTTGCAGCTCTTTCAGAACATCCGCTATCTGAACTTGGGTGAAGGAGAAGCGGGGGGGGCATGGGCAAGTTGCAGCGGAGGGTGCAGAGCTGGTGGCCGGGGTAGGGGTAGCCAGGTGGAAAGCATGGCCAGCCGTAGCAAAATTATCGTAGATTTATCGGTGGTGACAGTGTTTCCTAGCCTCAGTGCAGTGGGCAGCTGGGAGGAGGTGCTCTGATTCTCCATGGACTTTACAGTGTCCCATAACTTTGTGGAGTTAGTGCTACAATATGCACATTTCTGTTTGGGGCATGCTTTTTTAAGATGGAGAGGAAAGCACTTTTAAAGAACAACCAGGCATCCTCTACTGACGGAATGAGGTCAATATCCATCCAGGATACCCGGGCCAGGTCAATTAGAAAGGCCTGCTCTCTGAAATGTTTTAGGGAGCGTTTGACAGTGATGAGGGGTGATCGTTTGACCGTGGACCCATTACGGACGCAGGCAATGAGGCAGTGATCGCTGAGATCCTGGTTGAAGACAGCGGTGTATTTAGAGGGTACATTAGTCAGGATGATATCTATGAGGGTGCCCATGTTTAGGGATTTAGGGTTGTACCTGGTAGGTTCCTTGATAATTTGTGTGAGATTGAGGGCATCTAGTTTAGATTGTAGGACGGCCGGGGTGTTAAGCATATCCCAGTTTAGGTCACCAAGCAGTACGAACTCTGAGGATAGATGGGGGGCAATCAATTCACATATGGTTTCCAGGGCACAGCTGGGGGCTGAGGGGGGTCTGAAGCAAGTGGCAACAGTGAGAGACTTATTTCTGGAAAGGTGGATTTTTAGAAGTAGAAGCTCAAACTGTTTGGGCACAGACCTGGATAGTATGATAGAGCTCTGCAGGCTATCTCTACAGTAGGTTGCAACTCCGTCCCCTTTGGCAGTTCTATCTAGACAAAAAATTTTGTAGTATGGGATGGACATTTCTGAATTTTTGGTGGCCTTCCTAAGCCAGGATTCAGACACTGCTAGGACATCAGGGTTGGCGGAGTGTGCTAACGCAGTGAATAACTCAAATTTAGGGAGGAGGCTTCTGATGTTAGCATGCAAGAAACCAAGGCTTTTACGGTTACAGAAGTCAACAAATGCCGTAGCTTATGCCTACCCATACCATACCACTGCTACCATGGGGCACTCTGTTCACAACGTTGACATCAGCAAGCCACTCACCCACACAATGCCATTCACGCTATCTGCAATCTGCCCAGTACAGTAGAAACCAGGATTAATCTGTGAAGAGTACACTTCTCCAGCGTGCCAGTGGCCATCGAAGGTGAGCATTGTCCCACTGAAGTTGGTTACCACCGAACTGCAGTCAGGTCAAGACCCTGGTGAGGAAGATGAACATGCAGATGAGCTTCCCTGAAACGGTTTTTGACAGTTTGTGCAGACATTCTTCAGTTGGGCAAACCCACAGTTTCATCAGCTGTCCAGGTGGCTGGTCTCAGACGATTCCGCAGGTGAAGAAGCCGGATGTGGAGGTCCTGGGCTGGTGTGGTTACACGTGGTCTGCGGTTGTGAGGCCGGTTGGACATACTACCAAATTCTCTAAAACGATGTTGGAGGCTTATGGTAGAGAAATTAAAATTGGTGGACATTCCTTCAGTCAGCATGCCAACTGCACGCTCCCTCTAAACTTGTGAAATCTGTGGCATTGTGTTGTGTGACAAAACTGCACATTTTAGAGTGGCCTTTTATTGTCCCCAGCACAAGGTGCACCTGTGTAATGATCATGCTGTTCAGCTTCTTGATATGCCACACCTGGCAGGTGGATGGATTATCTTGGCAAAGGAGAAATGCTCACTTACAGGGATGTAAACAAATTTCTGCACAAAATTGGAGAGAAATAAGCTTTTTGTGCGTATGGAACATATCTGGGATCTTTTATTTCAGTTCATGAAACATGGGACCAACACTTTACATGTTGCTTTTATATTTCTGTTCAGTGAAAAAGGCCTACCGCATAGAAAATGCATTTTGGGGAATGTCGAGGAGAGACAGTGCATTGATGTGATCACTTTTGGCTGGTTATGATAAAATTGTTGCACTGATGTATTGCAAATAGTTGAACAGGACAGACAGAGAGATGAGCACAGTGAAAAAAACTTGAGCAATGAGGCAATGACATGCTGTAATAGATGGGCAGGCTAAACAGTGTTTGTTGTTGAATTGCTACATTTAAATACTAGTTACTATATTCTTTTTCATTAGGCCTACATGTACATTGAAGTATTATTTGCAGTTGTCACTATGACAATGAACACACCCTGAAAGCAATGGTCTGAACCAGCATCTGTGCGTTAGAGACCTCATGAATGGTCTGAACCAGCATCTGTGTGTTAGAGACCTCATGAATGGTCTTGTGTTACCACCTTATTAATAGGCAGTGTGCAGTAGGATGCGTTGATCAGTTGATTGACAGGTGTAGGACTGCAGAACGATAAACTTTCCTCTAGTGTGGATGGTCACTAACGTTTTATAGTTAGGTAGTCTATAGTTTATCATTATAGTTATCCTTATTGGTTTGGTGGATGGCGCTTAACTCTGACACAACACAACGTTCTTATCACAACAGAACTACCTACTAGTAGGTCTAGCTAACGTTATTATCACAACAGAACTAGCCTACTAGTAGGTCTAGCTAACGTTATTATCACAACAGAACTAGCCTACTAGTAGGTCTAGCTAATGTTATTATCACAACAGAACTAGCCTATTAGTTGGTCTAGCTAATGTTATTATCACAACAGAACTAGCCTATTAGTAGGTCTAGCTAATGTTATTATCACAACAGAACTAGCCTACTAGTAGTTCTAGCTAACGTTAGCGAACTTGAATGAAATAAATATAAAATTACACTTATACACTTACACTTGTTTATTTGACTATTATACAACACGTGGGTCTAATCCTGAATGCTGATTGGTTAAAACCGCATTCCAGACAGTGTCTATTTCACAAGTTACCACCGGCTAAATCTATGACGTTAAAATGCCTACAGTGGGGGAAAAAAGTATTTAGTCAGCCACCAATTGTGCAAGTTCTCCCACTTAAAAAGATGAGAGGTCTGTAATTTTCATCATAGGTACACGTCAACTATGACAGATAAATTGAGTTAAAAAAATCCAGAAAATCACATTGTAGGATTTTTAATGAATTTATTTGCAAATTATGGTGGAAAATAAGTATTTGGTCACCTACAAACAAGCAAGATTTCTGGCTCTCACAGACCTGTAACTTCTTCTTTAAGAGGCTCCTCTGTCCTCCACTCGTTACCTGTATTAATGGCACCTGTTTGAACTTGTTATCAGTATAAAAGACACCTGTCCACAACCTCAAACAGTCACACTCCAAACTCCACTATGGCCAAGACCAAAGAGCTGTCAAAGGACACCAGAAACAAAATTGTAGACCTGCACCAGGCTGGGAAGACTGAATCTGCAATAGGTAAGCAGCTTGGTTTGAAGAAATCAACTGTGGGAGCAATTATTAGGAAATGGAAGACATACAAGACCACTGATAATCTCCCTCGATCTGGGGCTCCACGCAAGATCTCACCCCGTGGGGTCAAAATGATCACAAGAACGGTGAGCAAAAATCCCAGAACCACACGGGGGGGACCTAGTGAATGACCTGCAGAGAGCTGGGACCAAAGTAACAAAGCCTACCATCAGTAACACACTACGCCGCCATGGACTCAAATCCTGCAGTGCCAGACGTGTCCCCCTGCTTAAGCCAGTACATGTCCAGGCCCGTCTGAAGTTTGCTAGAGTGCATTTGGATGATCCAGAAGAGGATTGGGAGAATGTCATATGGTCAGATGAAACCAAAATAGAACTTTTTTGGTAAAAACTCAACTCGTCGTGTTTGGAGGACAAAGAATGCTGAGTTGCATCCAAAGAACACCATACCTACTGTGAAGCATGGGGGTGGAAACATCATGCTTTGGGGCTGTTTTTCTGCAAAGGGACCAGGACGACTGATCCGTGTAAAGGAAAGAATGAATGGGGCCATGTATCGTGAGATTTTGAGTGAAAACCTCCTTCCATCAGCAAGGGCATTGAACATGAAACGTGGCTGGGTCTTTCAGCATGACAATGATCCCAAACACACCGCCCGGGCAACTGAAGGAGTGGCTTCGTAAGAAGCATTTCAAGGTCCTGGAGTGGCCTAGCCAGTCTCCAGATCTCAACCCCATAGAAAATCTTTGGAGGGAGTTGAAAGTCTGTGTTGCCCAGCGACAGCCCCAAAACATCACTGCTCTAGAGGAGATCTGCATGGAGGAATGGGCCAAAATACCAGCAACAGTGTGTGAAAACCTTGTGAAGACTTACAGAAAACGTTTGACCTGTGTCATTGCCAACAAAGGGTATATAACAAAGTATTGAGAAACTTTTGTTATTGACCAAATACTTATTTTCCACCATAATTTGCAAATAAATTCATTAAAAATCCTACAATGTGATTTTCTGGAGAAAAAAAATCTCATTTTGTCTGTCATAGTTGACGTGTACCTATGATGAAAATTACAGGCCTCTCTCATCTTTTTAAGTGGGAGAACTTGCACAATTGGTGGCTGACTAAATACTTTTTTCCCCCACTGTATTTACTCTGTTCCATCTGACTGCGCAATCCACTGTCTCATCAGCCCAGCCAGGCAATTTATAAACTTGATCTCAACTATAAAAAGCATCTAGACATTATCTCACATTTCTTTCAGACTAACATTTAGTTTTCAACAACAGAGATGTGTATAAACCTTGCTGTCTGTCTCTCCAACATTTGCAACACTGTTTCAATATTCAAATTTGATCTCCAGCTGTCCCATAGTAATGAACATGTTGGGACCAGAGACAGGCTGGCAGTGTTTCTCAGTCAGTCGAAATCATGAATCAGTTGGCATCATTTTTATGGATATATACAAAGAAATGTCAATTGAAAAAAGGGAAAACAAAACGAAGTGCAGCTAGTTTGAAGTCTTTCCAGCTTCAGTTTGAAGTGATTGTGTTAGCTGGGTTGTTGGTTAGCTCCTCTGAACAACAGTGTCCTGACGAGAGAACACATTTTGTATGCCAGGCGAAATCGCGCCTCATTAGCTCATTGTTATGGATGTATCCAAATAAATGTCACTAGAAAACAGCTTAAACAAAGGTAAATGCAGCTACTGTTGTTATTCTGGCTGCACTGTTTGACGTGACTGTAAATTAGTCGTGGTTGGCTAGCTAGCAAGCAAGGGATAAGAAAGTTGCCAGCCAGTATGGCAATGGAACATTTAGAACGAACGACTGGGTCGAGTCCGTAGATACAGAACAAAAAGACTGAACGACTGGTTCGCGTCTCTGGCAACCGAACCGATAGAACGAACGACCAGCCGGCTTGGGTAGCAACCCTAGATTTGTGTCAGGACTATGTCTTGTGGAAGGGTTAAATAGTACGAATAAATTCATCAAAATAACTGCAGTAGTAAAGTAAAGCAGAAGTGGAATGCAACACTTCCGTTGTTTGGCTGTGTCCATAGCAACGTTCGAAAACAAGTTGGATAGGGTGGAGTGTTTCATTGTGCCATCATAGGCACAATGGAAAGAGTTGTATCCCAAATAAGTTGCCTGTCAAGCTAACTTTCTTCAGCACATCATTGAATGCTAATGAAATCCCAATAGTGTTGTTTCTGTCTGCACCTGTCACACTTTTGGATTCATCTCACATGTGGCCTATTTCAATTCGTAGCTACTCTAGCTGTAAGCAGTTCATTCATTCTCATCTGAACAAAGTGAGTACTACCCTTTCGTAAAATCTGCTCAGATACTCGAGTCAAAGGCCATCGGCAGCAGTGTTTCTATAGTAACTCCTTCGTTCAACCTTCAAAAACTTCAAATTCAGAAGTCAGCCCTAAGCATTTTTACTCTCTTGGAGAGATGGGGTGTTGAATTTTAACAGGTTGATAAATGTCATTTTGCTTCACTGTTCATCTTCCTAGCAAGGAGGAAGAAGAAGTGTGTATGGTTGGACTGGATTGAATTGGATTAGATTTATTTTTTTATTATTTAATTTTTTAATGCATCGGGCCAATGGCAGAATTTGGGGTTTGTAAAGTATATTATTCATTCGGGTGGCCAATTGCTCTGAATGGTTGAATCTAAAGAATGTGACCTGTAGATTTTGTGTTGGTCTTTAATAACTTTATGAAAGTAAATATGATTATTCTGTGTTGACGTAAAGCAGTGTTCAACGTCACAGTTAAGAGAGTGTCCTTACAGTCTAAACTTATTTCACATAAATAATTACTGTGTGAGTGTTATGCAACTTTTGTCTGTCACAGTTGAGGCGACATTATCTGGTCATAAACAATGAGGAATGATGCCAATCAGGAAGTGGTTATATAAATGGAAGTTAAGACAGGATATGTTGAGGAGAGAAAAAACATTATCGCAGTTAGAGAAATGGCACCATGCCAACTCTTCAGAACGCAGGTGAGTGGGCGGGTGGAAGTGTGAAAATGACTGCTGTTACTATAGAAACCACATCAACACATTGGTGGCACTGTGTACGGGATTAGAAAAAGAGATTGCCACTGAATATGTTGTGTGTTTAATCACACCATTTAAAAAAACGTAACATTAAAATGGTTGCACACATAAATCTGGCTGATGACCCAGGTATAGGGTCATGAATACAGTATATGAAATATGCCATATTATCACATACATTACCCAGACAGCCTAATAACTCGGATATAAAGAATTATGAGGGAATTATTGTTTATTGTCTTTATTGTCAAATCATAAATAGACAATATTTTTCTTCACTGTGTAAGTATCCTAAGTATACTAATATTAAGTCCTGGTCATCACGTCAACGCTCTGCACTCTAACCTTAAACCACAGATCTATAAAGAAGATACCGGACACCAAAACGAGTTTCTCATTGGTCACAAAACTCTCCCGCACTACTCATAGACTGACCTCACTGTCAAAATATATGATGAACTGTTTGGGGACCATAAATTATGTCACACTTCCTAAAACACAAACTGCTCTCTTTTGACTTCCCCATTTGTCAGGTATACAGTGCCTTGCAAAAGTATTAATCCCCCTTGGTGTTTTTCCTATTTTGTTGCATTACAACCTGTAATTTAAATGGATTTTTATTTGGAGTTCATGTAATGAACATACACAAAATAGTCCAAATTGGTGGAGTGAAATGAAAAAAATAACTTGTTTCAAAAAATTCTAAAAATTAAATAACGGAAAAGTGGTGCGTGCATATGTATTCACCCCCTTTGCTATGAAGCCCCTAAATAAGATCTGGTGCAACCAATTACCTTCAGAAGTCACATAATTAGTTAAATAAAGTCCACCTGTGTGAAATCTAAGTGTCACATGATCTCAGTATATATACACCTGTTCTGAAAGGCCCCAGAGTCTGCAACACCACTAAGCAAGGAGCACCACCAAGCAAGCGGCACCATGAAGACCAAGGAGCTCTCCAAACAGGTCAGGGACAAAGTTGTGGAGAAGTACAGATCAGGGTTGGGTTATAAAAAAATATCCACATCCCACAGAGCACCATTATTAAAAAATTGAAAGAATATGGCACCACAACAAACCTGCCAAGAGAGATTTGAGACTGGGACGGAGGTTCACCTTCCAGCAGGACAATGACCCTAAGCATACTGCTAAAGCAACACTCGAGTGGTTTAAGGGGAAACATTTAAATGTCTTGGAATGGCCTAGTCAAAGCCCAGACCTCAATCCAATTGAGAATCTGTGGTATGACTTAAAGATTGCTGTACACCAGCGGAACCCATCATACTTGAAGGAGCTGGAGCAGTTTTGCCTTGAAGAATGGGCAAAAATCCCAGTGGCTAGATGTACCAAGCTTATAGAGACATACCCCAAGAGACTTGCAGCTGTAATTGCTGCAAAAGGTGACTTTGGGGGAGTGAATAGTTATGCACGCTCAAGTTTTCAGTTTTTTGGTCTTATTTCTTGTTTGTTTCACTATAAAAAAAATTTGCAACTTCAAAGTGGTAGGCATGTTGTGTAAAGCAAATGATACAAACCCCCCAAAAATCAATTTTAATTCCAGGTTGTAAGGCAACAAAATAGGAAAAATGCCAAAGGGGTTGAATAATTTCGCAAGCCACTGTATGTAAGTCACTCTGGACAACCGCTGTTGTTAGCAAGATAAACAAGTGACGATTGTGAAATCCAGCGGGCCATAATGCGCATTTCACATGTATAATACAGTATGTACAGAATGTAATTCACCCTATTTACCTTATAGCCTATAAGAACGGCACAATAATGCACATTCCAAATCAAATCAAATCAAATTTTATTGGCCACATGCGCCGAATACAACAGGTGCAGACATTACAGTGAAATGCTTACTTACAACCCTTAACCAACAGTGCATTTATTTTTAATAAAAAAGTAAAATAAAACAACAACAAAAAAGTGTTGAGAAAAAAGAGCAGAAGTAAAAGAAAATAACAGTAGGGAGGCTATATTTACAGGGGGGTACCGGTGCAGAGTCAATGTGCGGGGGCACCGGCTAGTTGAGGTAGTTGAAGTAATATGTACATGTGGGTAGAGTTAAAGTGACTATGCATAAATAATTAAAAGAGTAGCAGCAGCGTAAAAAGATGGGGTGGGGGGGCAGTGCAAATAGTCCGGGTAGCCATGATTAGCTGTTCAGAGTCTTATGGCTTGGGGGTAGAAGCTGTTGAGAAGTCTTTTGGACCTAGACTTGGCACTCCGGTACCGCTTGCCGTGCAGTAGCAGAGAGAACAGTCTATGACTAGGGTGGCTGGAGTCTTTGACAATTTTGAGGGCCTTCCTCTGACACCGCCTGGTATAGAGGTCCTGGATGGCAGGAAGCTTGGCCCCAGTGATGTACTGGGCCGTACGCACTACCCTCTGTAGTGCCTTGCGGTCGGAGGCCAAGCAGTTGCCATACCAGGCGGTGATGCAACCAGTCAGGATGCTCTCGATGGTGCAGCTGTAGAATTTTTTGAGGATCTGAGGACCCATGCCGAATCTTTTTCAGTCTCCTGAGGGGGAATAGGCTTTGTCGTGCCCTCTTCACGACTGTCTTGGTGTGTTTGGACCATGATAGTTCGTTGGTGATGTGGACACCAAGGAACTTGAAGCTCTCAACCTGTTCCACTACAGCCCTGTCGATGAGAATGGGGGCGTGCTCAGTCCTCTTTTTTTTCCTGTAGTCCACAATCATCTCCTTTGCCTTGGTCACGTTGAGGGAGAGGTTGTTATCCTGGCACCACACGGCCAGGTCTCTGACCTCCTCCCTATAGGCTGTCTCATCGTTGTGTCGTCGGCAAACTTAATGATGGTGTTGGAGACGTGCCTGGCCATGCAGTCATGGGTGAACAGGGAGTACAGGAGGGGACTGAGCACGCACCCCTGAGGGGCCCCCGTGTTGAGGATCAGTGTGGCAGATGTGTTGTTACCTACCCTTACCACCTGGGGGCGGCCCGTCAGGAAGTCCAGGATCCAGTTGCAGAGGGAGGTGTTTAGTCCCAGGATCCTTAGTTTAGTGATGAGCTTTGAGGGCACTATGGTGTTGAATGCTGAGCTGTAGTTAATGAATAGCATTCTCACGTAGGTGTTCCTCTTGTCCAGGTGGGAAAGGGCAGTGTGGAGTGCAATAGAGATTGCATCATCTGTGGATCTGTTGGAGCGGTATGCAAATTGGAGTGGGTCTTGGGTTTCTGGGATAATGGTGTTGATGTGAGCCATGACCAGCCTTTCAAAGCACTTCATGGCTACAGACGTCAGTGCTACGGGTCGGTAGTCATTTAGGCAGAAGATCTTAGTGTCCTTGGGCACGGGGACTATGGTGGTCTGCTTGAAACATGTTGGTATTACAGACTCAGTCAGGGACATGTTGAAAATGTCAGTGAAGACACTTGCCAGTTGGTCAGCACATGCTCGGAGTACACGTCCTGGTAATCCGTCTGAATGTTGACCTGCTTAAAAGTCTTACATCGGCTATGGAGAGCGTGATCACATAGTCATCCGGAACAGCTGGTGCTCTCATGCATGCTTCAGTGTTGCTAGCCTCGAAGCGAGCATAGAAGTGGTTTAGCTCATCTGGTAGGCTTGTGTCACTGGGAAGCTCGCAGCTGTGCTTCCCTTTGTAGTCTGTAATAGTTTTCAAGCCCTGCCACATCCGACGAGCGTCAGAGCCGGTGTAGTACGATTCAATCTTAGTCCTGTATTGACTCTTTGACTGTTTGATGGTTCGTCGGAGGGCATAGCGGGATTTCTTATAAGCGTCCGGGTTAGAGTCCCGCTCCTTGAAAGCGGCAGTTCTACCCTTTAGCTCAGTGCGGATGTTTCCTGTAATCCATGGCTTCTGGTTGGGGTATGTACGTACGGTCACTGTGGGGACGACATCATCGATGCACTTATTGATTAAGCCAGTGACTGATGTGGTGAACTCCTCAATGCTATCTGAAGAATCCCAGAACATGTTCCAGTCTGTGCTAGCAAAACAGTCCTGTAGCTTAGCATCTGCGTCATCTGACCACTTTTTTATTAACCGAGTCACTGGTGCTTCCTGCTTTAGTTTTTGCTTATAAGCAGGAATCAGGAGGATAGAGTTATGGTCAGATTTGCCAAATGGAGGGCGAGGGAGAGCTTTATATGCGTCTCTGTGTGTGGAGTAAAGGTGGTCTAGAGTTTTTTTTCCTCTGGTTGCACATTTAACATGCTGGTAGAAATGAGGTAGAACGGATTTAAGTTTCCCTGCATTAAAGTCCCCGGCCACTAGGAGCGCTGCCTCTGGATGAGCATTTTCCTGTTGACTTATGGCCTTATACAGCTCATTCAGTGCAATCTTAATGCCAGCATTGGTTTGTGGTGGTAAATAGACAGCTATGAAAAATAGAGATGAAAACTCTCTTGGTAAATAGTGTGGTCTACAGCTTATCATAAGATACTCTACCTCAGGCGAGCAAAACCTTGAGACTTCCTTAGTATTTGATTTTGTGCACCAGGTGTTGTTTACAAATATACACAGACCGCCACCCCTTGTCTTACCGGAGTCAGCCGTTCTATCCTGCCGATGTAGCGTATAGCCCGCTAGCTGTATGTTATCCATGTCGTCGTTCAGCCACGACTCGGTGAAACATAAGATATTACAGTTGTAGGATAACCGTAATCTTAGGTCATCCAATTTATTTTCCAATGATTGAAGATTGGCTAATAGGATTGATGGGAGTGGCAGTTTACTCACTCGCCGTCGGATCCTTACAAGGCACCCCGACCTACAGTGAGGGAAAAAAGTATTTGATCCCCTGCTGATTTTGTACGTTTGCCCACTGACAAAGAAATGATCAGTCTATAATTTTAATGGTAAGTTTATTTGAACAGTGAGAGACAGAATAACAACAAAAAAATCCCAAAAAACACAAGTCAAAAATGTTATAAATTGATTTCCATTTTAATGAGGGAAATAAGTATTTGACCCCCTCTCAATCAGAAAGATTTCTGGCTCCCAGGTGTCTTTTTTACAGGTTCTTCTTCTTAATGTGCTTCTTCTTGAGCCACTCCTTTGTTGCCTTGGCCGTGTGTTTTGGGTCATTGTCATGCTGGAATACCCATCCACGACCCATTTTCAATGCCCTGGCTGAGGGAAGGAGGTTCTCACCCAAGATTTGACGGCACATGGCCCCGTCCATCGTCCCTTTGATGCAGTGAAGTTGTCCTGTCCCCTTAGCAGAAAAAGAAGAAGAACAAAATGCCTCCTGAGATGTGTGCAAACCTGGTGGCCAACTACAAGAAACGTCTGACTTCTGTGATTGCCAACAAGGGTTTTGCCACCAAGTACTAAGTCATGTTTTGCAGAGGGGTCAAATACTTATTTCCCTCATTAAAATTCAAATCAATTTATTACATTTTTGACATGCGTTTTTGTAGATTTTTTTTTTGTTATTCTGTCTCTCACTGTTCAAATAAACCTACCATTAAAATTATAGACTAATCATGTCTTTGTCAGTGGGCAAACGTACAAAATCAGCAGGGGATCAAATACTTGTTTCCCTCACTGTACGTCCACGATATCTCCGTCTCTTCCTCATGCAAATGACGGGGATTTGGGCCTTGTCGGGTGTCTGTAGGATATCCTTCGCGGCCGCGTCGTTGAAGAAAAATTATTTGTCCAATACGAGGTGAGTAATCGCTGTCCTGATATCCAGAAGCTCTTTTTGGTTATAAGAGACGATGGCAGAAACATTATGTACAAAGAAATTATAAATAACGCGGAAAAACACACATAATAGTACAATTGGTTAGAGGGCTGTAAAACGGCAGCCATCTTCTCCGGCGCCATTAACTGCAAGCATTCCTCATGCTTGCTGTTTAACCTAAGGGCTCACTCTTGTAATTATCACATTCCTCTCTCTCAACCAATGGGCGTAAATCTTGGGATGTGTTTATATGTTAACTTACCCTTGTTCTCTCATTTGCTGTTTTTCAGCAACAGTTTTTGATGACCACCCACCTCCCCACCAGCTATAATAACTTGAAGGCCCGTCATTGGAACACCTTTCTCCCAGTGGGGTGGTTTTGATGCCAGCAGCCCCGCATAGGGCTACCTGACATCACATCATATGGCTCTGAGCATCTTCCCTCGGAGACGAGGCCATTCCCCAAACTATTTAATAAAATGTCATATTGCATTCCGTCTTCGTTGTTCATGCAGTTAAGCCTGTACTCGATTTAAATAAACGACTGAATAATAATAATAATAATAATAATAACGATTTTATCTGATTTGATTTAATAGGCTATAACCTCTATCATCAGGGTTGGACTCTTTTGGCAGTCATGTATTTGAACCAACCCTCAAGCTCAGAGCACTGTTGTGGCATGCCTCTTTCACACTGTTTAGGGTAGGGAGTAGGAAATGGGAATGAAGCCTCCTCTCCCTCTCTCTGGGGTTTGTACAATTGTGCTGTTTATCCTAGGGTCCCTATGGGTTTTCTTCAAGTCTTGTCTCATCCACTGCCCTCTGACAATCACTGTCAAAGCCACACCTCATTCACACCATCACCTTGATATTAGATGCTGTAGGCTACCAGAGGGAATATCCCTCAGAGAGTGTTGCATTAGTCAAACTGATCACGATAAAGTTGCCCTGTTGTTTAAAACCCTTTGACTCACGCTGGGGTACTGGTCTACTGGACAGGGGGTCAGAGGGTAGTGTGTCACCTGTTGGTCTGTTGTAGGTAGAGTCTGGTATGAATATTATCAGTCTTGTTGCTCGCATGCACACAGGCGTACACACACACACCCTTCTTTATCCATACGCTCTGTTATGTTAACACAGAAAAGTCTGATTTCAGGGATCAGCCAGATAAGCCATTCAACAGGCGGGTTGGGCAGGAATGTCTTGTTGGAGAGTGGAGACTGAGATTGTACACAGTATAGTAACAGGTGGTTGGAGTGAGTGATACAGTGAGGGAAAAAAGTTTTTGATCCCCTGCTGATTTTGTACGTTTGCCCACTGACAAAGAAATGATCAGTCTATAATTTTAATGGTAGGTTTATTTGAACAGTGAGAGACAGAATAACAACAACAAAATCCAGAAAAACGCATTTCAAAAATGTTATAAATTGATTTGCATTTTAATGAGGGAAATAAGTATTTGACCCTCTCAATCACAAAGATTTCTGGCTCCCAGGTGTCTTTTATACAGGTAACAAGCTGAGAGTAGGAGCACACTCTTAAAGGGAGTGCTCCTAATCTCAGTTTGTTACCTGTATAAAAGACACCTGTCCACAGAAGCAATCAATCAATCAGATTCCAAACTCTCCACCATGGCCGAGACCAAAGAGCTCTCCAAGGATGTCAGGGACAAGATTGTAGACCTACACAAGGCTGGAATGGGCTACAAGACCATCGGCAAGCAGCTTGGTGAGAAGGTGACAACAGTTGGTGCGATTATTCGCAAATGGAAGAAACACAAAAGAACTGTCAATCTCCCTCGGCCTGGGGCTCCATGCAAGATCTCACCTCGTGGAGTTGCAATGATCATGAGAACGGTGAGAAATCAGCCCAGAACTACACGGGAGGATCTTGTCAATGATCTCAAGGCAGCTGGGACCATAGTCACCAAGAAAACAATTGGTAACACACTACGCCGTGAAGGACTGAAATCCTGCAGTGCCCGCAAGGTCCCCCTGCTCAAGAAAGCACATATACAGGGCCGTCTGAAGTTTGCCAATGAACATCTGAATGATTCAGAGGAGAACTGGGTGAAAGTGTTGTAGTCAGATGAGACCAAAATCGAGCTCTTTGGCGTCAACTCAACTCGCCGTGTTTGGAGGAGGAGGAATGCTGCCTATGACCCCAAGAACACCATCCCCACCGTCAAACATGGAGGTGGAAACATTATGCTTTGGGGGTGTTTTTCTGCTAAGGGGACAGGACAACTTCACTGCATCAAAGGGACGATGGACGGGGCCATGTGCCGTCAAATCTTGGGTGAGAACCTCCTTCCCTCAGCCAGGGCATTGAAAATGGGTCGTGGATGGGTATTCCAGCATGACAATGACCCAAAACACACGGCCAAGGCAACAAAGGAGTGGCTCAAGAAGAAGCACATTAAGGTCCTGGAGTGGCCTAGCCAGTCTCCAGAACTTAATCCCATAGAAACTCTGTGGAGGGAGCTGAAGGTTCGAGTTGCCAAACGTCAGCCTCGAAACCTTAATGACTTGGAGAAGATCTGCAAAGAGGAGTTGAACAAAATCCCTCCTGAGATGTGTGCAAACCTGGTGGCCAACTACAAGAAACGTCTGACCTCTGTGATTGCCAACAAGGGTTTTGCCACCAAGTACTAAGTCATGTTTTGCAGAGTGGTCAAATACTTATTTCCCTCATTAAAATGCAAATCAATTTATAAAAATTTTGACATGCGTCTTTCTGTTATTCTGTCTCTCACTGTTCAAATAAACCTACCATTACAATTATAGACAGATAATGTCTTTGTCAGTGGACAAACGTACAAAATCAGCAGGGGATCAAATACTTTTTTCCCTCCCTGTACATGAGCATGTATTAAAGCTACTACTCAGTCACAATCACTCGCAACCACTGTAGGACTTTCATGCTTGATTGACTTTGTTAAGGGCCGAGATATCAAAACAAGTGTGTGAAACATGATAGTCACACTTCCTGAGATCCAAGTGGGAAGAGGTAAGACAAAGAAGAGCATCTGAGCATTTAAGTTTCATAAGGTCCCGTGTGGCTCAGTTGGTAGAGCTTGCAACGCCAGGGTTGTGGGTTTGCATTCCCATGGGGGACCAGTACAAAAATGTATGCACTCATTACCTACTGTAAGTTCCTCTGGATAAGAGTGTCTGCTAAGGAGGTGTGATTGTGTGGGGGTGCTTTGCTGGTGACACTGTCTGTGATTTATTTAGAATTCACACTTAACCAGCATGGCTACCACAGCATTCTGCAGCGATACGCGATCCCATCTGGTTTGCGCTTAGTCGGACTATCATTTGTTTTTCAACAGGACAATGACCCAACACACCTCCAGGCTGTGTAAGGGCTATTTGACCAAGAAGGAGAGTGATTGAGTGCTGCATCAGATGACCTGGCCTCCACAATCACCCGACCTCAACCCAATTGAGATGGTTTGGGATGAGTTGGACCGCAGAGTGAAGGAAAAGCAGCCAACAAGTGCTCAGCATATGTGGGAACTTCAAGACTGTTGGAAAAGCATTCCAGGTGAAGCTGGTTGAGAGAATGCCAAGAGTGTGCAAAGCTGTCATCAAGGCAAAGGGTGGCTATTTGAAGAATCTCAAATATAAAATAAATTTTGATTTGTTTACCACTGTTTTGGTTAATACATGATTCCATATGTGTTATTTCATAGTTTTGACATCTTCACTATTATTCTACAATGTAGAAAACAGTAAAAAAATAAAGAAAAACCCTTGAATGGTAGTTGTTCTAAAACTTTTGACCGGTAGCGTATATCCATTGATTCTTGAAGAATATTACTTATAAATGCCTCATGAGCTTAGTTCAACTGTCGTACCCCATCAGAACCCAAAATATACGATTGTTTTACTTCAATGTTTGTAAACATTGTACATGTAAACAAACACTGTATAGCCTCATAACATTGTTAAAACAATAATGTTGATATCATGGATGGTCAGTACAGCATCCATAACTCTGTCTATTAATCTGAGAGTGGTTACATTTCTCCAGGCCCATCCCTCAGCTTTTTACCAAAACAGAGGCGGGGCGCCATTTTGTTATTGTTTCATCTGTGGATTTTCCCTTTAAACAGCTGCATATTATCAAGATATCAAAGTGTCACCGACACTTTTTTTTTTTTTTTTTCATTTTTCACATGTAGATAGCACTTTTCAGTAGTGTTCAAAGCATGCCATTCCATGAGCACAGCATTTATTTTTCAACTCAAATCAATGAGCCTAATCAGTCCTCCACGACAACAAAATCATAAACAACAGAGTAGGGCTGGCTAATAAGTCCTTAGTTTTGGGGTTATGCTCAGGTAAAACAATTTGGCTAATCTATACTTCCATATTTCCAAGTCCTATTCTTGAAGATCAAGGGGTATAACATTTATTGGAATGACTGGAATTCTGATAGACTTTGGTTTTTAATGTAAAGATATCATTTAATCGTATAATTATATGTAGTAGAAAGCGATGGGTTAGAAGAAGCCTACATAACCAGCCCATAAAGTAAAATTTAACATCTATATATGGCCAGCTATGTAAACTTTAATATTGATTTATCCTGCAATAGATGTCGTTGAATTGGTAACAGTGTCATACAAAACAGTGCCATACAAAACAGTGCCATACAAAACAGTGTCGTACAAAACAGTTAAATGCAACACATGCTTCCCTTTGTGCTGTGGTGTAACTTCACCTTGACCTTGACTCTCAGGTCATGATGAGAGTAAAGCGGTTATGTTTGAAGAGATGAAGGAAACACCCAGTTGTTTGGTTCCTCTGTGTGTAGGGTCAGAGGAAGATGATGATGAGGTGATATATCTCGCTTTAACAGGGTCTATAGTGGAGTGGTGGCAACTTAATTGGGAAGGACGGGCTTGTAGTAATGGCTGGAGCGGAAAAAGTGGGATGGTATCAAATACATCAAACACATGGTTTCCGGTTCCAGACATTATTATGAGCCTTCCTCCCCTCAGTAGCCTCCTGTGGTTTCAACACGACCCGGATTATCAGACTGAAGCCTCCGTCTGAAGCTTTCACAAACACAGCTACCATGTCATCCAGGGACAGCCAGAGAGGAGGACATTGAATAAACATAAGGCATAGATTGGCAATTTAAGCTAGTGCGTTTAGCCTACCGGTATTACTGAGGTGGACAAAAATCTAGAGCGCACAAGGACAGCATATAAAACTGAGAAGGTAAGGAAATATTGGGTTTCTGTACATGTGAAAGTGGCACACCCAAGCCTGAATCATAGAGAGTCTGAATCCAGAACCTTCTGTTTAGAGCTATTGATTAAGCAGAGGACACTGGGTATTGTGTGTTTCATCCGAGCACAACGCAGAATCAGGACAACCAATGGCCAATTTACAACCTTGGTTAGATAGATAAACAGATTTCAGTCACATCTACTAGTCTAGTACTGAGGGAAGGCTTTCTCTTGACTGTAGTTATGATTTTCAATAATATACCACTGGCTGTAAGAATATGGAGCGGACGGCTCTTGGATGCACTCAAGTCTAGCATCTTAGTGGGAACTTTAGAGAACCAAGCAATAGACTAAAGTAGACCGAGCCTAGTACTTCTCAGACCAGGCCAGTAGAGAATATGCCCAACTAGCCAGCCGGCAAAGGACATTTTGTATTTTCAAATATTGCATGGCACAGATTTTGGACCCAGGCTAGTAAAAGTTGTGGTCTACTAGCCAGGCTGGTAAAGAACAAGAAGGCCAGCACACTGTTAAAGCTCCCAATTCAGCACTCTATTGACAACGTTTCGATCTGAAACTGATCTTCTTCAGGTCTGGCCAGTGCCCAAAATCCTTGAATTCCATCCCTGACCAGGTGCAATACAAATATGTGCACTCTCTATCGGGTGCTGTGGCAACACTTTTGGAAGTGCTGAAAAGGGGTCCCAGCATGGTGCCTGTGGCTCTGTGGGAGATTGGTTTGGTAGAAGGCCTATGCTCTACCAGAGGAGGTGGATGGTGCAGTGATTGTTATCTCCACAACTGGAGATGGCTTCTTCTGCACTTTTAGGAGATTCTCATTTCTGCAGCTATAACTTGGGGCAGGAGAGTAGTATCAGGACTTCAGTTCTCCTCTCCCATCTGTTAAAGGCACAAGAATCATCAGTGATGTCACATTTTGCTAGAAATGAAATTGCAATGGTATCACTATTATGTTGCCATTTTCGAATTCGAACATTGTTTCTGTCGCAGGAGATGCACTGATTTGACAGCTCGAGCAGTGGCAATAGTCTCTGCGTACTTCTTTACTGCATAATGTGGAGACTGGAGAGCGAAGGCTTTCTCTGTTGACACACAATGACTGACCAATCCGTTGATGAATTCCTAAGTAGTAAGCACAGACTGTCCAATGAGAGACGTGCTGGGTGGGTTCTCTCCACTCACCTTCTCTGGGCAGTTCTCTAGTACAGAACCGCGGAGGAGGGCGCGTTACAGAATGACATACAGGTTTCATTGATGCACGCTACGCCAGAGACATTTACAAAAAAGAACGAGAAGGAACTTTCGACGCACCACTAGTCAGTCTTCACGCTCGATCTCCAGATAAAGAAGGGTTAAATCGCTGTCCATCTGAAGAGCCATGTCACTTGTTGAAGAATACGAGGAAGGGGAGAATGGGAGGGCGCCGAAGCGACTGAAGACGGCAGAGGTGGAGGAGGGCGAGGAGCTGGAGGAGGGAGAGGACTCAGACTCGGAGTCTGCAGGGCTGCTCGGAGATGTAGAGAATGTAGGAGCCGAGAAAATGGCCCGGTGGACCGCAACGAAATACGGACCTGCAAGACGGGTAGGGAAGCGCGCCCTTCAAATCTAAATCTGAATCTGATCTGTTACGATGTTTCGCAACATTACTAGGAATGTTTGGCAATGGTGACACAATGGTGACAATGTTGCTACTGAAATATTAGCCTAGCCTATATATAGGCTATTCATTCATTGGGTTCCTCTGCGATTGATAACCTGTCTGCCCTTTGCAGTCAGGATGTCAGTTGACAGGCTGAAGCCTTTTCTCATGTAGGGTACCCTCACCAGGTTAACATCGTACAATGTATGGGCAGACTATAGTTATGTTCTACTCTGACAAGGTGTAAATCTTGTTCAGACCAGATGCCCACGTGTTGAAGTTAAACGGGATTGCAATATGATCCAAATGACATGGATTATAAATGATTTCTTGGACAATGGATGCGCAACATCAAACTGCAGAAAAAATTTATAAACAAGTGCTTTACAGAGGAGTTTAAACATACTGAATGAACTCTCATTGACTACAGTAGTATTAGGCCTACTATAACAGTGACATGTCACGAATATTGAAGGACATTTGTGAAGTTGGTGATATTACTATTATTAGCTATTCATTTAGTAAATGTCCTCTACCCACTTATTTTTGTAAAAATGCATAGTGACATGATGACGTGATTTGCACTGCTTACATAGGCAAAGTCTGTAGACTGTGCTACACTGTCAGAGTATAGTCTAGTCTTTGGGGTTGCTCGGTTTGGATAGGCTACAAATGCGAATGGGAACATCTCCACTTCTGCTGGCTAACGTCTGGAATTAAATTATGTGAATTATGTGTCATGCCCTGCAACTGACTTTACCATGACATGACTAGTTTAGTATAATTAACAGTAAATAGTCTATAAACGTATAATAAATCTATAGAAACATGTTTAACCCTGCACAAGAGAACAGGACCTCAGTGTGTAAAGGGGGAACTGAGTCTGGATTGTAAACCATAGTCTACTGAGTTGTCCAGTGAAAGTGAGCATCCTGATTTTCACTCATGTTTTAGATCTGATTTATCTCACCTCAACCTCCGCGGGGTGCAGAATGCAGCCCAGCAGGCCTTGCTTTGAGATCAACAACAGACAGCAATGTGGGAAGAGAAACCAGCTCCCTGCTCTGTGTCCGTATCTCCGTTACATCTTCTCCGCAGATTATCATAAAACCGGTCCCGGCCTGGGGAGGCATTGAACGCATTATCTAGATTAGTTATGCAGTGTTTTGGTCTTTGCTACCTCGGGCTGTGCAAATCTTTAGTCCGTTGATCGGCTTTTCCCCTTATCACCATGGAAAAGCTGCGAGTCCGCCACCGGCAAGACCGATTCAGCTGCCTGATGTCACAACCTGCGGTGGAGCACGCGCCTTATCTGCACTCTCTCCCAACTAATGTTTCTACATCAAATGGACGAGCAACAACAACATCCATAGTGGTCCACACATCCACCTGTAGCTTAGAACGTGAACAGTGAACACCTGACAATAGGCTCATGTGATTCTACATTTATATTAGATGCTGTTTGCCAAATATGCTTCATAGGTAATCTGTTTTTATTTTTAAGCCTATCAGATTCATCCCAATTCAAACTGGACTCAGAGAATTGTGTATTATTCTGTACAGAAATCCGAGACACTCCATTTAGTATGATATGTTACGTTTCGTATGGTATGTATTCATTTGTGGCTGTCCATCATCCATTTCGTATGATATGTTATGCATTTTCAAAGTGTATGATATGTTACGAATTCCAATTTGTTGTGGCTAATGTTAGCTAGATGGCTAACACTAACTTTAGCAAGCTAGCTAACATTAGCTAGGCTAGGGATTAGGGTTAGGGTTAAGGGTAAGAGTTAGTTTAAAGAGTTAAGGTTATGGTTAGGGGAAGGGTTAGCCAAAACGTTTAAGGTTGGGGTTAGGGTTAGCTTACATGCTAAGTAGTTTCAAAGTAGCTAAAAAGTAGTAAGTAGTTGCAAAGTTGCTAATTAGCTAAAATGCTGAAGTTGTCCTTGATGAGATTCGAACACGCAACCTTTGTGTTGCTAGACGTTCGCGTTATAGGTTGTCCGGGATGAGATTCGAACAAGTAACCTTTGGGTTGCTAGACTTTCGCGTTACATTTACTATCTTACGTCTAGTCTATGAGACCAGGCTGCCCAATTAGGTAGCATATAGGCCTACCTGATATCTGAGTGCTGGATGCCGATGCTGAGCTCATGCATGGTTAACACCTGGAATTCGGCATGATGACAATTTCTCTTTCTCGGTCCTGCCATGCACTTTAATGGGATTGGTCCCGCCATAAACAGTGCTGTGGATATCTACAAAATTGGATATTGATTTTCATTTTCTAATCTGGTATGCAGGCAACAGATAGTGCTGGGACCTCTCCTCGTTGCTGATGTGTGTGTGTGTGTGACTGTGTGTGTGTGCAGGTGCCTGTGTGTGTGCGTGCACGTGTGTGTGTGTGAGTGCGACCTTGCAGGCAGCGTGGACTGCAGACAGACCAGGTTTTGTGTGTGTGTGTGTGTGTGTGTGTGTGTGTGTGTGTGTGTGTGAGCTGGGTGCTGTTGTGTGATGCAGGGTGACATGATAAAATGGACTGAGACAGGGGGTGACCTCCTGAGAGGGCAGAGTGTCTTCTGAATCATCACTACTGGTAATATGACAGCTGGGACTGCAACTGAAAACCAGCCATGGGCTGGAGAGAGAGAGATAAAGAGGTAGAGAGAGAGACAGCGATAGATAGAGAGAGAGAGAGAGAGAGAGAGAGAGAGAGAGAGAGAGAAAGGAGAAAGAGGTAGACAGAGAGGTTTTAGAGAGAAGGGGGATAAAACATTTTTGTATACAGTAAATCAATGGGATCCCTATCGGCATAGCGACAGAGACAGATTACTAAATCCATGACTAAATGTCACACTTAAACGATTAAGAAAAATATGTTTAAAGATGGTGTTTGAGCCTGTGGCATAGAATGTATTTACAGTGCATTCGGAAAGTATTCAGACCCCTTGACTTTTTCCACATTTTGTTACATTACAGCCTTATTCTAAAATGGATTAAACTGAAATATCACATTTATATAAGTATTCAGACCCTTTACTCAGTACTTTGTTGAAGCACCTTTGGCAGCGATTACAGCCTTGAGTCTTCTTGGGTATGATGTTACAAGCTTGGCACACCTGTATTTGGAGAGTTTCTCCAATTCTTCTCTGCAGACCCTCTCAAGCTCTGTCAGGTTGGATGGGGAGCGTCGCTGCACAGCTATTTTCAGGTCTTTCCAGAGATGTTAGATCGGGTTCAAGTACGGGCTCTGGCTGGGCCACTCAAGGACATTCAGAGACTTGTCCCGAAGCCACTCCTGCGTTGTCTTGGCTGTGTGCTTAGGGTCGTTGTCCTGTTGGAAGGTTAACCTTCTCCCAAATCTGAGGTCCTGAGCGCTCTGGAGCAGGTTTTCCTCAAGGATCTCTCTGTACTTTGCTCCGTTCATCTTTCCCTCGATGCTGACTAGTCTCACAGTCCCTGCAGCTGAAAAACATCCCCACAGCATGATGCTGCCACCACCATAGGGATGGTGCCAGGTTTCCTCCAGATGTGACGCTTGACATTCAGGCCAAAGAGTTCAATCTTGGTTTCATCAGACCAGATAATCTTGTTTCTCATGGTCTGAGAGTCCTTAGGTGCCTTTTGGCAAACTCCAAGCGGGCTGTCATGTGCCTTTTACTGAGGAGTGGCTTCCGTCCGGCCACTCTGCCATAAAGGCCTGATTGGTAGAGTACTGCAGAGATGGTTGTCCTTCTGGAAGGTTCTCCCATCTCCACAGAGGAACTCTGGAGCTTTGTCAGAGTGACCATTGGGTTCTTGGTCACCTCCCTGAACAAGGCCCTTCTCCCCCGATTGCTCAGTTTGGCAGCGGCAAGTTCTAGGAAGAGTCTTGGTGGTTCCAAATTTCTTCCATTTAAGAATGATGGAGGTCACTGTGTTCTTGGGGACCTTCAATGCTGCAGACATTTTTTGGTGCCCTTCTTCAACACAATCCTGTCTCGGAGCTCTACGGACAATTCCTTCTACCTCATGGCTTGCTTTTTGCTCTGACATGCACTGTCAACTGTGGGACCTTATATAGACAGTTGTGTGCCTTTCCAAATCATGTCCAATCAATAGAATTTACCACAGGTGGACTCCAATCAAGTTGTAGAAACATCTCAAGGATGATCAATGGAAACAGGATGTACCTGAGCTCAATTTCGAGTCTCATAGCAAAGGGTCTGAATACTTATGTAAATAAGGTATTTCTGTTTTTTATTTGTAATACATTAGCAAACAATTCAAAAAACCTGTTTTCGCATTGTCATTATGGGGTATTATGTGTAGATTGATGAGGGAAAAAACCCAAACATATAACAGTATGAAAAATGTATGCACTCACTAACTGTAAGTCGCTCTGGATAAGAGTGTCTGCTAAATGACTAAAATGTAAAATGTAAATGTAATCAATTTTAGAATAAGGCTGTAACGTAACAAAGTGTGGAAAAAGGGAAGGGGTCTAAATACTTTCCGAATGCACTTTATAAGAGGATGGAAAAGAAAGAGAATCTGACGAAGGGAGAGATCAAAGCTACAGACAGACAGAAGTGTCGTTTTTATCCTGAGCACTGCTGCACGAGGGAGAGAGGCTGGCGCTCTATTGCTTTAGGTGCGGAGGGGCCGGTGTGTGATCAGATGGGAGCGAACAGACGGAGGGAGCGAAAGAGATGCAGCCAAGACTAGCTAATTTGTAGCAGCCACAATGTTATTTATCATCCCAGATACTAGTGCCTGTCTTGACTGGAGTAGCCTAGAGAAGCTAGCTAGCTAGCTAGGCTAATTGAGGCCCACATGCTGTGCTTTCTCCCCAACTCGAATCAGATAAAACAACAGCCTACCTGTTGGTTGCTCATTGTATCCTACTCCTTCTAATTTCGCTAACTTTTAATTCCGTGATTTTATTTCGTCTTGCATTGCATTACTGACGCCATTCCACATTGTGCCTCTTTGCCGCGTTGATTGATCAACATAAACAACAAGCTAAACACGTGAAGGCTACCGGTCGGCTAACAGTCATTTTATGGGGCGCACGTCATAAAAACTGCATTGAAAAGTTTGTTGTTTTATTAAATTAATCATTTGAAATGTCATGGTATATCCTTGTATGTAAAAATGTTACATCGATATTTTAATTGAATTTAGAAAAAGCCTTTTCAGTGTTAAAAATATTGAATATTGGAATAAACATGCACATCCCTAGTTGAGACAGTCTGCACCCAGTAGAGAAGACAAGCACCTCTTCAAGTTGTCTGATAGTCTGTGGAAGAGACTACTAGACTGTTCCAAATCAAAACCGGGTTTCTGAGATTTCAAGACAACAATAAATATTACATTTACATTTACGTCATTTAGCAGACGCTCTTATCCAGAGCGACTTACATTTTTTTTTTTCATACCCCCTGTGGGAATCGAACCCACAACCCTGGCGTTGCAAACGCCATGCTCTATCAACTGAGCTACATCCCTGCCGGCCATTCCCTCCCCTACCCTGGACGACGCTGGGCCAATTGCGCGCCGCCCCATGGGTCTCCCGGTCACGGCCGGCTATGACAGAGCCTGGATTCTAACCAGGATCTCTAGTTGGACAGCTAGCACTGCGATGCAGTGCCTTAGACCACTGCGCCACTCAGGAGGAAATATGATGCAGTTGGATGTCTTGTTTGATTTCCACTGTAAGCACTGTTTTGATGACAGCTGAGCATGTGAGTGTATGGTTTTGGAGTGTGAATGTGGTGATTTGTGTGTATGGTTTGTTCAGTGGTGTAGTTTTGTGTATTTGTTTAGTTTGTGTGTGAGAGGTAAGTGACCGATTGACCTTGATTCAATAGCCTATTTAGTAGTGCAAACATTGTAGCCTACCTAGTTTGTCAGAATATATTAAACATTTAAAGTCAAATCCAAGGCACAACAATGGGTCAAAGGTTGAATAAAAACCATAAAGGTACAAATATCAGTTTGAAGTTTTTCTTTTTAGGCTCACGTTATTTTGATAAAGGTGCTCCAAACTTGCTGGGGTGCAAAAGCACAATCTACCCTAGGTAATTCTAGCAGTGCTGACAGAGTGTGCGTGTGTGTGTTTGTGTGTGTGTGTGTGGAGCCTCCTGCTGCTTACAGACCACTCTATAGAAAAAACAGCCTGCCATTACAACCTCCTCCCAGGGAATTCACTTAGTGACAGATTTCAGCTTTCTAGCTCCTCCCTTCTTCCTCCCTCTCTCTCCTCTTCTCCCCCAACACTCTACACTCTGTTAGGTTAGAGAGAATGAGGGAGGGAACTTTGTTCTCATATGTCTCCAGTTTTCCTCCTTCAGGCTGTGAAGTGACCTCCTGACTTCTCCTACAGCATCTCAAGTCTTCCACTGTTGGCAGAAGAACAGTGCAAATATGTGTTCAATTTCCCACTGTCTCTTTTTGAGATGTGCGAATTGAATTCTTTTTCAAACTGAGAAAAGATTGTGTGTGTATATGTGTGTATAGTGTGTGTGTTGGTGACTGCTTGTATTGTGTGTGTATTTCATTGTATTTCACTAAGTGTGCTCGCCATCTTTTATCAGTTCTGCTCTCCCACAAAGGAACCTGTTATTGAAAGAGTTTTATTTAAATGTTAATGTTGTTGAGACCCTGTATGTTAGGAGTTGTTGAAGTAGACTGTGTATGTGCGGTCTGCCCTATGCCCTGTGGTGTATTTGTAGAACTATACTGAACAAAAATATAAACGCAACATGGAAAGTGTTGGTCCATGTTTCATGAACTGAAATAAAAGATCCCCGAAATGTTCCATACGCACAAAACACTTACAGTTGAAGTCGGAAGTTTACATATACTTAGGTTGGAGTCATTACAACTCGTTTTTCAACCACTCCACACATTTATTTTTAACAAACTATAGTTTTGGCAAGTCGGTTAGGACATCTACTTTGTGCATGACACAAGTAATTTTTCCAACAATTGTTTACAGACAGATTATTTCACAGAAGTTTACATACACTAAGTTGACTTTGCCTTTAAACAGCTTGGAAAATTCCAGAAAATGATGTCATGGCTTTAGAAGCTTCAGATAGGCTAATTGACATCATTTGAGTCAATTGGAGGTGTACCTGTGGATGTATTTCAAGGCCTACCTTCAAACTCAGTGTCACTTTGCTTGACATCATGGGAAAATCAAAAGAAATCAGCCAAGACCTCAGAAAATAAATTGTAGACCTCCACAAGTCTGGTTCATTCTTGGGAGCAATTTCAAAAGTATCTATATACACAGTAAAATGAGTCCTATATCGACATAACCTGAAAGGCCGCTCAGCAAGGAAGAAGCCACTGCTCCAAAACCGCCATATAAAAGCCAGTCTACGGTTTGCAACTGCACATGGGGACAAAGGTCGTACTTTTTGGAGAAATGTCCTCTGGTCTGATGAAACAAAAATAGAACTGTTTGGCCATAATGACCATCGTTATGTTTGGAGGAAAAAGGGAGATGCTTGCAAGCCGAAGAACACTATCCCAACCATGAAGCATGTGGGTGGCAGCATCATGCTGTGGGGGTGCTTTGCTGCAGGACGGACTGGTGCACTTCACAAAATAGATGGCATCATGAGGAAGGAAAATTATGTGGATATATTGAAGCAACATCTCAAGACATCAGTCAGGAAGTGAAAGCTTTGTCGCAAATGGCTCTTCCAAATGGACAATGACCCCAAGCATACTTCCAAAGTTGTGGCAAAATGGCTTAAGGACAACAAAGTCAAGGTATTAGAGTGGCCATCACAAAGCCCTGACCTCAATCCCATAGAAAGTTTGTGGGCAAAACTGAAAAAGTGTGTGCGAGCAAGGAGGCCTACAAACCTGACTCAGTTACACCAGCTCTGTCAGGAGGAATGGGCCAAAATTCACCCAACTTATTGTGGGAAGCTTGTGGAAGGCTACCCGAAACGTTTGACCCAAGTTAAACAATTTAAAAGGCAATGCTACCAAATACTAATTGAGTGTATGTACACTTCTGACCCACTGGGAATGTGATGAAAGAAATAAAAGCTGAAATAAATAATTCTCTCTACTATTATTCTGACATTTCACATTCTTAAAATAAAGTGGTGATCCTAACTGACCTAAGACAGGGAATTTTTACTAGGATTAAATTTCAGGAATTGTGAAAAACAGAGTTTAAATGTATTTGGCTAAGGTGTATGTAAACTTGTTAAATGATAACATATATTTCTGGAGGTATCTCGATTGTCTTTATCCTTCCTGGTCCTTAATGGTAAAGTTGACCTATCATGCTGCCTGGTCTGTTCATTGTGTTTATGATGTGGAGTCCTCTGTCTGTGTGTCTGTGTGTCTGTGTGTCTGTGTGTCTAGGCTTTTCTCTCTACTACCTCCTCACTGCTGGAGAAAGTCAGCTTGATTGATTGACACTGAAGTGACAGGTCTCCATTCCCCTCGCTAGATCAAAATACAGAGCAACATATAGACTGTGTGTGTGCGTGTCCTGCTATTGAGACACAGTATATACGTGATAGACCGAGTGTGTTAGGCCCATGCCACATGTCTTCAAAATGTCTGTCCTGACTGAACATGGTAAGATGCAGGTGTCAAATGGAGGGCCTGTGTTTGCCCCCAGTGCTGTGGAGCTAAAAGTGTGTGTGTGTGTGTGTGTGCGACTGCTTGTGTGCGTGCTTGTGTGTGTCTGTTGAGCTGCCTCTCAGCATTTCCTAGCAGAATGAGTGTGATAAAAAAACGCCTTAGTCAGGAAAAAAACATAAAAAATTAACACCTGTGTTCAGAGAACGGCAAAACTCTTCTTCTATAGTAAACAATAGGCCTGAATTCAATTGAAATTCATAAATGCCAAACATTGCCTGATGCATACTCAGAATAAATGGTTGTGAAAAGGCCAGTGAGAGGCCTGTTATTGTCCCAGGCTTGATGAGACTCGATTGCTAATATTGCTAATCTGCTCAGACAGCGGCTTGGGTGTTAGAGCAGGGTTGGGCTAAAACATTACCCTTTAAAGATGCTGCATCTGACTGTGCTGTTCTGTTGATTGAATGGTTAGTGCTTGTGGCATCATTTAAGTCAGAATGACAAATTACGTCAAAGTCCATTTTGTACAAATAATTATCACTGGTTCTATCTTTCATTTGAAAGTGTTTATTCATATAAGATAGTCGAGCTGGTCTAAATTATGATCATTATTCAGGCAGTATTTCTGTCATTTGGATTAAGTCTGTTAATCCAAGTGCTGTAAGGCTGATCATATGACAGAGAGGAATCTGGATGATTATTGACGGTCATGTGAAATGGAATGGTAGACTAATGTTAAGCCACATAGCAACAATCCCTGTAGAATTCTGAAATGTTGTTTTTAGGGATGAAGCTCTATGGGAAACTGATGTTTTTCGTCAATGTGAAGTCCTTATTTCTTTCAGGGATGCAGTCTGTTATAGAATGAAATGGTTTAATTTCAACAGAAGCCTGGTGGAACTCTGAGGTGGAATTGTAGAGGGATGAGGTGCTGTATTAGACTGAATAGTATGAATCTTTGAGAATATGTCCCAGTGAGGAATAGAGGGGCTGTCACTAGGAAGGTTGTTTTTTTACACATATCTGTCCTGTGGATGATATAATATTCCTCCCAGATGTCTAGGGGAGAGCGGGTGGGGGAAGGGGGGGGGGGGTTGTGCTCCTGGGAAGCAAGGCCTCAACAGTCTATGTTCAGCACTCAAACAGATACAGAGGTTTACACACACAAGCTCATGTTTCACGCATTCGAACACTCTCAAACACACACACACCAGAGTGATCTGAGTTGAGCGGTCAGAAATCCTGCTCATTGCTCATGAAGTAGTGCTTGCGCACCACTCCGGCGCTCCACGTCCTTTCCAACCGAACCGCTAAAAACAGCTCCTTGCTCAAATAAATAAAAAATGCCGCTCTGAATTCACTCCATTCATTAGAATCAAAATTTTACCAATCTATTATTGTGACTACTTGGACCTAACGTTTGGTTTTGAAGTATTGAAACCAAACCATATGATTTGAATGAAAAGTATTTGAATAAACAACAGGAAAAGGTGACTGTAAGAAGCGCTCATCATTTCAAACAGGCTACATGTCGTATTTGACAGCATATAAACACTACATAGGTCAGGAGCCAGACAGGGAGCCTAAGAGTATCTTCTTCCATATGTTTGGGGTGTCTCCCACATGCCTTTTGGCGAACACCAAACAATGGCTTTTTTCTCGCCACTCTTCCGTAAAGCCCAGCTCTGTGGAGTGTACGGCTTAAAGTGGTCCTATGGACAGATACTCCAATCTCCACTGTGGAGCTTTGCATCTCCTTCAGGGTTATCTTTGGTCTCTTTGTTGCCTCTCTGATTAATGCCCTCCTTGCCTGGTCCGTGAGTTTTGGTGGGCGGCCCTCTTGGCAGGTTTGTTGTGGTGCCATATTCTTTCAATTTTTTAATAATGGATTTAATGGTGCTCCCTGTGATGTTAAAAGTTTTGGATATTTTTTTATAACCCAACCCTGATCTGTACTTCTCCACAACTTTGTCCCTGACCTGTTTGGAGAGCTCCTTGGTCTTCATGGTGCCGCTTGCTTGGTGGTGCCCCTTGCTTAGTGGTGTTGCAGACTCTGGGGTCTTTCAGAACAGGTGTATATATACTGAGATCATGTAACACTTAGATTGCACACAAGGTGGACTTTATTTAACTAATTATGTGACTTCTGAAGGTAATTGGTTACACCATATCTTATTTAGGGGCTTCATAGCAAAGGGGGTGAATACATATGCACGCACCACTTTTCCGTTATTAATTTTTTAGAATTTTTTAAAACAAGTTATTTTTTTCATTTCACTTCACCAATTTGGACTATTTTGTGTACGTCCATTACATCCATTTAAATAACAGGTTGTAATGCAACTAAATAGGGAAAATGCCAAGGGGGATGAATACTTTTACAAGGCGCTGTACCAGTGGAGGCTCCTGAGGGATACCATTTGATACCATTCCACTGATCCCGTTCCAGCCATTACCACGTGCCTGTCCTCCCCAATTAAGTAGTCTCTCTTCACCACGTATCTGCTGTATTGCTCTCTCCCATCAGCCTTTATATATTTTCTGACATAGATTTATGAACCTGATCTGCTGTTTGTTTTCCCAGAACAGCATACTGTATACAATTGAAGTCGGAAGTTTACATACACCTTAGCCAAATACATTTAAACTCAGTTTTTCACAATTCCTGACATTTAATCCTAGTAAGAATACCCTGTCTTAGGTCAGTTAGGATCACCACTTTATTTTATGAATGTGAAATGTCAGAATAATAGTAGAGAGAATTATTTATTTCAGCTTTTATTTCTTTCATCACATTCCCAGTGGGTCAGAAGTTTACATACACTCAATTAGTATTTGGTAGCATTGCCTTTTAAATTGTTTAACTTGGGTCAAACGTTTCGGGTAGCCTTCCACAAGCTTCCCACTATAAGTTGGGTGAATGTTGGCCCATTCCTCCTGACAGAGCTGGTGTAACTGAGTCAGGTTTGTAGGCCTCCTTGCTCGCACACGCTTTTTCAGTTCTGCTCACACATTTTCTATGGGATTGAGGTCAGGGCTTTATGATGGCCACTCTAATACCTTGACTTTGTTGTCCTTAAGCCATTTTGCCACAACTTTGGAAGTATGCTTGGGGTCATTATCCATTTGGAAGACCCATTTGCGACCAAGCTTTAACTTCCTGACTGATGTCTTGAGATGTTGCTTCAATATATCCACATACAGTGGGGAGAACAAGAATTTGATACACTGCCGATTTTGCAGGTTTTCCTACTTACAAAGCATGTAGAGGTCTGTAATTTTTATCATAGGTACACTTCAAGTGTGTGAGATGGAATCTAAAACAAAAATCCAGAAAATCACATTGTATGATTTTTAAGTAATTAATTTGCATTTTATTGCATGACATAAGTATTTGATACATCAGAAAAGCAGAACTTAATATGTGGTACAGAAACCTTTGTTTGCAATTACAGAGATCATACATTTCCTGTAGGTCTTGACCAGGTTTGCACACACTGCAGCAGGGATTTTGGCCCACTCCTCCATACAGACCTTCTCCAGATCCTTCAGGTTTCGGGGCTGTCTCTGGACAATACGGACTTTCAGCTCCCTCCAAAGATTTTCTATTGGGTTCAGGTCTGGAGACTGGCTAGGCCACTCCAGGACCTTGAGATGCTTCTTACGGAGCCACTCCTTAGTTGCCCTGGCTGTGTGTTTCGAGTCGTTGTCATGCTGGAGGACCCAGCCACGACCCATCTTCAATGCTCTTACTGAGGGAAGGAGGTTGTTGGCCCAGATCTCGCGATACATGGCCCCATCCATCCTCCCCTCAATACGGTGCAGTCGTCCTGTCCCCTTTGCAGAAAAGCATCCCCAAAGAATGATGTTTCCACCTCCATGCTTCACGGTTGGGATGCTATATTTCTGTCTCATCAGACCACATGACCTTCTCCCATTCCTCCTCTGGATCATCCAGATGGTCATTGGCAAACTTCAGACGGGCCTGGACATGCGCTGGCTTGAGCAAGGGGACCTTGCGTGCGCTGCAGGATTTTAATCCATGACGGCGTAGTGTGTTACTAATGGTTTTCTTTGAGACTGTGGTCCCAGCTCTCTTCAGGTCATTGACCAGGTCCTGCCGTGTAGTTCTGGGATGATCCCTCACCTTCCTCATGATCATTGATGCCCCACGAGGTGAGATCTTGCATGGAGCCCCAGACCGAGGGTGATTGACCGTCATCTTGAACTTCTTCCAATTTCAAATAATTGTGCCAACAGTTGTTGCCTTCTCACCAAGCTGCTTGCCTATTGTCCTGTAGCCCATCCGAGCCTTGTGCAGGTCTACAATTTTATCCCTGATGTCCTTACACAGCTCTCTGGTCTTGGCCATTGTGGAGAGGTTGGAGTCTGTTTGATTGAGTGTGTGGACAGGTGTCTTTTATACAGGTAACGAGTTCAAACAGGTGCAGTTAATACAGGTAATGAGTGGAGAACAGGAGTGTTTCTTAAAGAATAACTAACAGGTCTATGAGAGCCGGAATTCTTACTGGTTGGTAGGTGATCAAATACTTATGTCATGCAATAAAATGCAAATTAATTACTTAAAAATCATACAATGTGATTTTCTGGATTTTTGTTTTAGATTCCGTCTCACACAGTTGAAGTGTACCTATGATAAAAAATTACAGACCTCTACATGCTTTGTAAGTAGGAAAACCTGCAAAATCGGCAGTGTATCAAATACTTGTTCTCCCCACAGTAATTTTCCTTCTTCATGATGCCATCTATTTTGTGAAGTGCACCAGTCCGTCCTGCAGCAAAGCACCCCCACAGCATGATGCTGCCACCCCCGTGCTTCACGGTTGGGATGGTGTTCTTCGGCTTGCAAGCCCCCTTTGTCCCCATGTGCAGTTGCAAACCGTAGTCTGGCTTTTTTATGGCGGTTTTGGAGCAGTGGCTTCTTCCTTGCTGAGCGGCTTTTCAGGTTATGTCGATATAGGACTCGTTTTACTGTGGATATAGATACTTTTGTATCTATTTCCTCCAGCATCTTCACAAGGTCCTTTGCTGTTGTTCTGGGATTGATTTGCACTTTTCTCACCAAAGTACGTTCATCTCTAGGAGACAGAACGCGTCTACTTCCTGAGCGTTGTGATGGCAGCGTGGTCCCATGGTGTTTATACTTGCGTACTATTGTTTGTACAGATGAACGTGGTACCTTCAGGCATTTGGAAATAGCTCCCAAGGATGAACCAGACTTGTTGAGGTCTACAATTTATTTTCTGAGGTCTTGGCTGATTTCTTTTGATTTTCCCATGATGTCAAGCAAAGAGGCACTGAGTTTGAAGGTAGGCCTTGAAATACATCCACAGGTACACCTCCAATTGACTCAAATTATGTCAATTAGCCTATCAGAAGCTTCTAAAGCCATGACATCATTTTCTGGAATTTTCCAAGCTGTTTAAAAGGCACAGTCAACTTAGTGTATGTAAACTTCTGACACACTGGAATTGTGATACAGTGAATTATAAGTGAAATAATCTGTCTGTAAACAATTGTTGGAAAAATTACTTGTGTCATGCACAATGTAGATGTCCTAACCGACTTGCCAAAACTATAGTTTGTTAAAAATAAATGTGTGGAGTGGTTGAAAAACGAGTTTTAATGACTCCAACCTAAGTGTATGTAAACTTCCGACTTCAACTGTAGTTAGTCTAGCTACAGGTTGTAGAGAGACTAGCCTGAGGAGACCATAGAGACTTTGAGGCTCCCAAAGCTCTCAGAGGGATGAATGGAAATCTGAGCTTTTCAAGACTAGAATTCACCCTTTGAAGGTTTGATGTAAAATCAAATCAAATCAAATTGTATTTGTCATGTGCGCTGAATACAACAGACCTTACCGTGAAATTCTTACTTACAAGCCTTAACGAACACTGCAGAGTTTTTTGGTGCAAAAAATAAATATATACAAAATACAATACAAATTTAAAAAAAGAAAGTAACACAATAAAATAACAATAACGAGTGTGGTGTCCTGTGTTCCCGGTGGAGTTGGTATTGGAGTAAGTCAGTCAACAGCTGTGTGTGGTGTGTGTAGACTAACAGTGAAATGCTTACGGGTCCTTCCCAACAATGCAGAGAGAAAAATAGCAAAATAATATGACGATAATAACACGAGTAATAAATACACAATGAGTAACTTGGCTATATACACAGTAGGGCTGTCCCCGACAAAAAAATATTAATCGACCAATAGTCGATAGATTGGTTGACATTTTTTCACGTACACTACCGTTCAAAAGTTTGGGGTCACTTAGAAATGTCCTTCTTTTCTAAAGAAAAGCAATTTCTTTGTCCATTAAAATAACATAAAATGGATCAGAAATACAGTGTAGACATTGTTAATGTTGTAAATGGCTATTGTAGCTGGAAACGGCTGATTTTTTATGTAATATCTACATAGGCGCACAGAGGCCCATAATCAGCAACCATCAGTCCTGTGTTCCAATGGCACATTGTGTTTGCTAATCCAAGTTTATCATTTTATAAGGCTAATTGATCATTAGAAAACCCTTTTGCAATTATGTTAGCACAGCTGAAAACTGTTGTGCTAATTAAAGAAGCAATAAAACTGGCCTTCTTGAGACTAGTTGAGTATCTGGAGCATCAGCAATTGTTGGTTCGATTACAGGCTCAAAATGGCCAGAAACAAATAACTTTCTTCTGAAACTCGTCAGTCTATTCTTGTTCTGAGAAATGAAGGCTATTCCATGCGAGAAATTGCCAAGAAACTGAAGATCTCGTACAACGCTGTGTACTACTCCCTTCACAGAACAGCGCAAACTGGCTCTAACCAGAATAGAAAGAGGAGTGGGAGGCCCCGGTGCATAACTGAGCAAGAGGACAAATACATTAGAGTGTCTAGTTTGAGAAACAGGTGCCTCACAGGTCCTCAACTGGCAGCTTCATTAAATAGTACCCGCAAAACACCAGTCTCAACGTCAACAGTGAAGAGGCGACTCCGGGATGTTGACCTTCTAGGTAGAGTTGCAAAGAAAAAGCCATATCTCAGACTGGCCAATAAAAATAAAAGATTAAGATGGGCAAAAGAACACAGACACTGGACAGAGGAAGATTGGAAAAAAGTGTTAAGGACAGACAAATCGAAGTTTGAGGTGTTCGGATCACAGAGAAGAACATTTGTGAGACGCAGACCAAATTAAAAGATGCTGAAGGAGTGCTTGATGCCGTCTGTCAAGCATGGTGGAGGCAATGTGATGGTCTGGGGGTGCTTTGGTGGTGGTAAAGTGGGAGATTTGTACAGGGTAAAAGGGATCTTGAAGAAGGAAGGCTATCACTCCATTTTGCAACGCCATGCCATACCCTGTGGACGGCACTTGATTGGAGCCAATTTCCTCCTACAACAGGACAATGACCCAATGCACAGCTCCAAAATATTCAATAACTATTTAGGGAAGAAGCAGTCAGCTGATATTCTGTCTATAATGGAATGGCCAGCACAGTCACCGGATCTCAACCCTATTGAGCTGTTGTGGGAGCAGCTTGACCGCAAGAAGAAGTGCCCATCAAGCCAATCCAACTTGTGGGAGGTGCTTCAGGAAGCATGGGGTGAGATCTCTTCAGATTACCTCAACAAATTGACAACTAGAATGCCAAAGGTCTGCAAGGCTGCAAATGGAGGATTCTTTGACGAAAGCAAAGTTTGAAGGACACAATTATTATTTCAATTAAAAATCATTATTTCTAACCTTGTCAATGACTACATTACCTATTCATTTTGCTATATTTCCTATTCAAACTCATTTCATGTATGTTTTCATGGAAAACAAGGACATTTCTAAGTGACCCCAAACTTTTGAACAGTAGTGTATATTTTTCCATATACAGTGCATTCGGAAAGTATTCAGACCCCTTGACTTTTTCCACATTTTGTTACGTTACGGCCTTATTCTAAAATTGATTAAATTATAACAATTCCTCATAAATCTACACACAATACCCCATAATGACAAAGCGAAAACAGATTTTTAGAAATGTTTGCTAATTATTAACAATAAAAAACAGAAATACCTTATTTACATAAGTATTCAGACCCTTTGCTATGAGACTCGAAATTGAGCTCAGGTACATCCTGTTTCCATTGATCATCCTTGAGATGTTTCTACAACTTGATTGGAGTCCACCTGTGGTAAATTCAATTTTTTGGACATGATTTGGAAAGAAACACACCTGTCTATATAAAGTCCCACAGTTGACAGTGCATGTCAAAGCAAATAGCAAGCCATGAGGTCGAAGGAATTGTCTATAGAGCTCCGAGACAGGATTGTGTCGAGGCATAGATCTGGGGAAGGGTACCAAAACATTTCTGCAGCATTGAAGGTCCCCAAGAACACAGTGGCCTCCATCATTCTTAAATGGAAGAAGTTTGGAACCACCAAGACTCTTCCTAAAGCTGGCCGCCTGGCCAAACTGAGCAATCGGGGGAGAAGGGCCTTGGTCAGGGAGGTGACCAAAAACCTGATGATCACTCTGACAGATCTCCAGAGTTCCTCTGTGGAGATGGGAGAACCTTTCAGAAGGACAACCATCTCTGCAGCACTCCACCAATCAGGTCTTTATGGTAGAGTGGCCAGACGGAAGCCATTCCTCAGTAAAAGGCACATTACAGCCCACTTGGAGTTTGCCAAAAGGCACCTAAAGGACTCTCAGACCATGATAAACAAGATTCTCTGGTCTGATGAAACCAAGATTGAACTCTTTGGCCTGAATGTCAAGCGTCACATCTGGAGGATACCTGGCACCATCCCTACGGTGAAGCATGGTGGTGTCAGCATCATGCTATGGGGATGTTTTTCAGCGGCAGGGACTGGGAGATTAGTCAGGATCGAGGGAAAGATGAACGGAGCAAAGTACAGAGAGATCCTTGATGGAAACCTGCTCCAGAGCGCTCAGGACCTCAGACTGGGGCGACGGTTCACCTTCCAACAGGACAACGACCCTAAGCACACAGCCAAGACAATGCAGGAGTGGCTTCAGGACAAGTCTGAATGTCCTTGAGTGGCCCAGCCAGAGCCCGTACTTGAACCCGATCGAACATCTCTGGAGAGACCTGGAAATAGCTGTGCAGCGACGCTCCCCATCCAACTTGACAGAGCTTGAGAGGATCTGCAGAGAAGAATGGGAGAAACTCCCCAAATACTGGTGTGCCAAGCTTGTAGCGTCATACCCAAGAAGACTCGAGGCTGTAATAGCTGCCAAAGGTGCTTCAACAAAGTACTGAGAAAAGGGTCTGAATACTTATGAAATGTGATATTTCAGTTGTTGCTTTTTTATACATTTGCAAAAATGTCTAAAAACCTGTTTTTGCTTCGTCATTATGGGGTATTGTGTGTGGATTGATGAGGAAAAAAACAATTTAATCAATTTTAGAATAAGGCTGTAAAGTGACAAAATGTGGAAAAAGTCAAGGGGTCTAAATACTTTCCGAATGCACTGTAACTTCTATTGCCATTGCCAACTATGTAAAAATAGCCTACCTAAGGCCAACAAATAAAAACATTGCAGCCCGCAGGTAGAAAATAAATATCCTAAATCACATTGGCTACGCATGGCCTGTCTGCAATGAACTGGAAACATTGTATCAACTGGGTCCGGCCCAATGCTTGCGCTATCAAACTTGCAACATTGTAGAACAATATTCTGGGCCCCCAGAGTTTCCCACGCAAGTGAGCTCTGGACAGACACAGCTAGGCAATTTGTGCAAGGGATAAGAAGTTATCAGGTAGGCCTATTTTATTATGTTTACGCTGGATCAGAACATGACTTTTTTTTTCCTTTCCAAGTGGTTATCAAAAAGGAGAGAGCTGGAATTTTTTTTCAAATAGGCTGCATTGAGGAACTATTGTCATTCTCAATTAATGTACAAAATAAATAAAAAACTTTTTAAAAAACTTTGAGAAGCTCCATAGCTCATAAGTGGTGGTGAGTTAAGACAATCAGAAATACTATCAGATCTCCAAATGGGCACATTTATATGCCTACATTTGCGAGCAGGCCAGGTAGTGTAGACTTCTATGCGTAATCAGGTGCGTGTCCTTACACAACATTGACAGGAGCGCTCCAAACAAAAGACAATGAATAAATTGACAAAACTCGTAAATGGAATGAAATAAACCAAAACTTGCTTCAACATGTCCACACCGACAATGAGAACGGTAAAAGACTGTAATAATAATAATACAGTTGAAGTCAGAAGTTTACATACACCTTAGCCAAATAAATTTAGACTCAGTTTTTCACAATTCTTGACATTTAATCCTAGTAGAAATTCCCTGTCTTAAATCAGTTAGGATCACCACTTTATTTTAAGAATGTGAAATGTCAGAATAATAGTAGAGAGAATTATTTGTTTCAGCTTTTATTTCTTTCATCACATTTCCAGTGGGTCAGAAGTTTACATACACTCAATCAGTATTTGGTAGCATTGCCTTTAAATTATTTAACTTGGGTCAAATGTTTCGGGTAGGTTTCCACAAGCGTGCATTTTGGCCCATTCCTCCTGACAGAGCTGGTGTAACTGTGTCAGGTTTGTAGGCCTCCTTGCTCGCACACGCTTTTTCAGTTCTGCCCACAAATGTTCTATAGGATTGAGGTCAGGGCTTTGCGATGCCACTCCAATACCTTGACTTAGTTGTCCTTAAGCCATTTTGCCACAACTTTGGAAGTATACTTGGGGTTATTGTCCATTTGGAAGACCCATTTGCGACCAAGCTTGAATGTCCTGACTGATGTCTTGAGATGTTGCTTCAATATATCCACATAATTTTCCTTCCTCATGATGCCATCTATTTTGTGAAGTGCACCAGTCCCTCCTGCAGCAAGGCACCCCCACAGCATGATGCTGCCACCCCCGTGCTTCACGGTTGGGATGGTGTTCTTCGGCTTGCAAGATCCCCCTTTTTCCTCCAAACATAACGATGGTCATTATGGCCAAACAGTTCTATTTTTGTTTCATCAGACCAGAGGACATTTCTCCAAAAAGTACGATCTTTGTCCCCATGTGCATTTGCAAACCGTAGTCTGGCTTTTTTATGGCGGTTTTGGAGCAGTGGCTTCTTCATTGCTGGCGTTCTTTCAGGTTATGTCGATATAGGACTCGTTTTACTGTGGATATAGATACTTTTGTACCTGTTTCCTCCAGCATCTTCACAAGGTCTTTTGCTGTTGTTCTGGGATTGATTTGCACTTTTCGCACCAAAATATGTTCATCTCTAGGAGACAGAACGTGTCTCCTTCCTAAGCGGTATGACAGCTGTGTGGTCCCATGGTGTTTATACTTGCGTACTATTGTTTGTTCAGGCGTTCGGAAATTGCTCCCAAGGATGAACCAGACTTGTTGAGGTCTACAATTTATTTTCTGAGGTCTTGGCTGATTTCTTTTGATTTTCCCATGATGTCAAGCAAAGAGGCACTGAGTTTGAAGGTAGGCCTTGAAATACATCCACAGGTACACCTCCAATTGACTAAAATTATGTCAATTAGCCTATCAGAAGCTTCTAAAGCCATAACATCATTTTCTGGAATTTTCCAAGCTTTTTAAAGGCACAGTCAACTTAGTATATGTAAACTTCTGACCCACTGGAATTGTGATACAGTGAATTATAAGTGAAATAATCTGTCTGTAAACAATTGTTGGAGAAATTACTTGTGTCATGCACAAAGTAGATGTCCTAACCGACTTGCCAAAACTATAGTTTGCTAACAAGAACCTTGTTTAGTGGTTGAAAAATGAGTTTTAATGACTCCAACCTAAGTGTACGTAAACTTCCGACTTCAACTGTATATTGAATGCATTAAAATTAATTATGGTAACCAAACAAACATTGTAGATTAGAAATTATGGGGATTAACAGTAAATGTACTACTGGTCATATATGTAATAGGGAATTGATAGACACTAACAATCAAAGGGCAAACATTGCACACAATGATGTTATGAAACAATGAATGTGCATGAATTGGCAGGATAGAGCGCATTCTGTAGAGTGACGTGCCTTGTGCATTTTAGCCACACACCCCTTTTTCAATGGATTAGTCCACTGAGACAGGTGTGAATAAGACAGATGTATTTGTGACTGCTCGACCAAAGAAATCTAGGTCGACCAACAGCCTATCGACCAAATAATCGATCAGTCGACTAAATGGAGTCAGCCCTAATACACAAGGTACCAGTACCAAGTCGATATGTAGGGGTACGATGTAATTGTGGTAGATATGTACATATGGGTAGGGGTAAAGTGACTAGTCAATAGGATAGATAGTAAGCAGTAGCGTATGTGATGAGTCAAAAGAGTTAGAGCAAAGGGGGGGGTCAATGTCCGGGTAGCTATTGGTTAACTATTTAGCCTTCGTATGGCTTGTGGGTAGAAGTAGTTCAGGGTGTGTGTGTGTGTGTGTGCGTGTGCGTGTGTACATGGATGTGTGACTGTAACACAGGTTCAAAACAGGGTTGGGGTCAATTCCGTTTTCAACTGATACAACTCATGAATTGAATGTAAATTCTGTACTTATCTCATACACAATATCAGTTTGTTGTATTGTGTTTATTATGATGAAGTGGGTGTATAAATACTTACGACTTACATAGGCCTTTTAATCCTCCTGGAACATAGTAGGCCTGTCACTTAATAAGTTGAAATGTTTCATCAAGTCATTCCTCTTCATCTAATTTTTATTGTTTCATCAACATTCTGAGAAACATATACAGTTGATCTTGCATTTTTCCATTTCTCTTCACCATGTAAGGAAGCATGATGTTAACATGATCTATTAAAGGAAGGAAGTTAGACTTGCACAAGAATAGTTCACTCTCCCTCCTATAAGTATTAAGAAATAACATCACCTGACTCACACTTGAATTTAGTTCAACTGCACCACAAGTACACGTTTAGGTATCCATGGACGTTGGCAGGAAGTATGTTTGCGGGACTTCTCCTCTTTATACCAGGTCTGCTGGCTGCAGATGTGGTAGTTGGATTTTGTAGAAAGGAGAGTGTTTGCGCCTTAGAAGGATCGTCTGTAGAATTGTCCCGCGGTTTCGAAATCCAAGGTACCAGACGTATATTAAAATAATTATACTTGTTTAACATCGACAACAGGAAGAAATGGAAGGACACAACCATTCCGGAGGCTCTGATTAAAGACCCAGAGTATGAGGGCCGTTTGGGAGTTTGTGGTGTTGGGGGTTCCGGTCCATATTCCCATACTCTTATGATCAGAGATTTGAGACCGAGTGACTCCGCTGAGTATAAGTTTAGAGTTAACTCAGAGAACTCAGGATGGCAGAACTGTGAATATGGAACAACTGTTTATGTCACAGGTCTGAAGGTGAGGAAGAATCCAGACACTGTGAAAGAGGGACAAAAAGTAACACTGACCTGCAGCACCAAATGTACTCTGTGTGACAAATTCAACCCTACTTACATCTGGTACAAGAACGGACGACGACTAACCAACCCAAAGACCCTAAATACCAGCCTTTACCTTGACCCATTCAGCATTACGGATGCTGGCAGCTACTCCTGTGCTGTAAATGATCTCCGTTCTCCTGCACTTTGTGTCCTGGATAACTGTTGGGATGTGAGATACACAAACAAGACAATCTGCGCCATAACCGGGTCATCTGTGGACCTGCCTTGCACTTACACATACCCCAGTGGACAGACGATCACACAGACTCTCTGGTCAAAAACTGTGGATCCCAAGGGGAAGCCTGAAGACTTGGAGTATGAAGGTTGTGTGCAGTACCGTGGAGATAAGGAGACTAACTGCACCCTGAGTGTCACAGAGCTGAGACAGAGGGACTCAGCCAAGTACAGTTTTTGATTTAAAACACAACAGGGGAACTACAATGACCCATTTCAGGTCACTCTGTCTGTCACAGACGTGCGTGTAAACATTAGTCCTGACATCGTCATGGAGGGTGTTCAACCTTCCCAAGTTCTCTCACGTCACCCCGCTCCTCCACACACTCCACTGGCTTCCAGTTGAAGCTCGCATCTGCTACAAGACCATGGTGCTTGCCTACGGAGCTGTGAGGGGAACGGCACCTCCGTACCTTCAGGCTCTGATCAGTCCCTACACCCAAACGAGGGCATTGCGTTCATCCACATCTGGCCTGCTGGCCCCCCTACCTCTGCGGAAGCATAGTTCCCGCTCAGCTCAGTCAAAACTGTTCGCTGCTCTGGCACCCCAATGGTGGAACAAGCTCCCTCACGACGCTAGGACAGCGGAGTCACTCACCACCTTCCGGAGACACTTGAAACCCCACCTCTTTAAGAAATACCTGGGATAGGATAAAGTAATCCTTCTACCCCCCTTACCCCAAAAAAAAAAAAATAACATATTGTAAAGTGGTTATCCCACTGGCTATAAGGTGAATGCACCAATTTGTAAGTCGCTCTGGATAAGAGCGTCTGCTAAATGATGTAAATGTAAATGAGGGAGAGAAAGTCTGGATCTTGTGCGAGACATCCTGCTTTCTGAACGTTAACTCTAATGACTACATCTTCTATAAGGACAGACTTCTCCTACCCAGACCAAACCAACGCCGGCACATCCTGTACCTTGACCCAGTCAGCAGTGAGGATGCAGGCAGCTACTCCTATGCATTGATTGGCCTCGAGAATCACCTCTCCCTTGCAGCTGCGCTCATTGTGAGATATCCTCCAAGGTCCACCACCGTGACAGTCAATAAAATATTGGAAGGCGGTGCAGTGACTCTGACCTGTAGCAGTGATGCCAACCCACCGGTGGAGAAATACACCTGGTACCAAAGGAACGGAACTGAAGTGACGGTTTTACAGGAGAAACAGAAAGTTACACCATCCCCAGTGTCAGTCTTGGGGACATTGACCATTACTTCTGTGAGGCTAATAATGAGATTGGAGCACAGAACTCTACCTGGGACCTAAACACAAACGATAGACCAGTGTCTTTCTTGGCACCTGTACTGTGGGTGGTGGCTGTCCTGACTGCTGGAACTCTTGTTTTCACATGCATGTTTTCCTATTCTTTATGTTAAGTGAAATATATTAAAATATGCCATTAGTGATTGCCACTTTCTTAATTACTGCTCATGCTCAAGGTAATTCTCTAATCAAAAAATTGAAGCTTGTAGATATGGCAATAACCAAAGCTATTCTAAAAGCAAAGATATCTAGGGATATCTAGGAATACATCAGCAATCGTGCAAACCTTTCAGTATTGTTAAACCTTTCAGTATTGTTAATACAATACTAATGTGTTTATATCTAAGCCAATGAAATTCAAAAAATGTTTTTTGCTGTATGATAATAAAACCATCTATTGACCCCTGGTTTATTAACATACTGTAGTACTCTTCATATAGTCATCTAATTGATGGCTGTTTTTTTTTATTAGCAGCTACACACACACATACAAAAATATAGTCCCTAACTGACATATTTTACTATTAACAAACATACAATTTCGAAACTTCAGAAACTGTTTTGAATAAATTTTCTTGATCCTAGAATCATGACATTTCAGAGTACATTGAGAGAGTTGCTGCTTTCAATACATAAAAAAAAGGCACCAATTTTGAATGAGGTTTTCATCAGACAGATATACACTCACTACGCCCACCTCCCAGTACCAGCTAACATACTGGAAGCTAATTGGTTGCCTATCACAATCCGCTGCACCAGCTCTTTTCCTGCATGGCCTACATTTTTACTGCAGCCACTCTGAAATGTCAGCAGTGTGCTATAAATACCAGAGAGAGGGGAGAGGAACACATGCATACACACACACACACACACACACACACACACACACACACACAGCCAGGGTAGAGGACCACACTCAGTCAGAGCAGTGTAGCAGAACACAGGGCAGTTGTGAGAAGAGTACACACACAGTGAAGGAACATGTATTCTGTCTCTCAATGCACATACTGGTGCCATGCTCTCCCTAAACGGCAGGCGCTGCTGTATGTGCCAGGGGGTCACCGCCCTCTGAGACTGTCAGGGTCTTAGTGAACAGCACATACAGTAAAACACTGACACACACAATAGGCTGAGGACATCAGCTCAGCAAGAATGTGTAGTCCACCACCACATCATAACTGAGATAGTACTGTAGTCATTTAACCTCATTTTAGCCCTGGTCACCTGTGCTGTTGTGAAGATTTTTCCGGATTAGAGTGAGGAATGAGCTGGAATACAGGGCCAGTAGGCCACTCTCACACACCACTTTAACACTTACTAAAAAACAGCACTCTGGGAAAATGAGTCCGCTGATGGACAGCCACTTAACCATGCCTACACATACACACACACTTGCGTAGCCAACTGATCCACACTAGGTTAGTATTTCACTGAGAAGGGATGAGGAATGTATGTATGTATGCAGGGTGCCCCGGCGTACTCTGTCCGTTCCATCCTGGATTCGAGGCGTCGGGTGGGGGGCTTTCAGTACCTTGTGGAGTGGGAGGGGTACGGTCCGGAGAAACGGTGCTGGGTCCTGGTGAGGGATATCCTCGATCCCTCCCTGTTGCGGGATTTCCACCGTCGCCATCCGGCTCGCCCTGCTCCGCGTCCTCCTGGCCGTCCCTGAGGCCGAGTCGGCGCGCTGCTGGAGCTGCGCGTCAAGGGGGGTGGGGTACTGTCACGACTTCCGCCGAGGCTGCCTCCCTTTCCTTGTTCGGGCAGGCTTCGGCGTTCGTCGTCACCAGCTTACTAACCACTGCCGTCCCAATTATCATCAGCACATTTGTCTTGTCTTGTTAATTACACACACCTGGTTCTTATCCCCTCATTAGTCCGTGTATAAGTGTTCCCTCTGCCCCCCTTGTCCTTGTGGGTGATTGTTTATTCGTGAGAGTAGTATAGCTCAGTGGAGCTACTCGTACCTTGTTATTGCTGGGGTAGATATTTCCCCTGTGCCTGTTATTATTGGAGCTACCGTTACAGTGTATTGCCAGGGTAGATTTTCCCCTGTGCCTGTTTCGTTTGTCGCTATCCAGCACTATTTGTGTACAACGGTATAAACTCTGCATTCGTTGATTACCCTCCTGCGCCTGACTCCTTCTATCACTCTCATCACAACTGCATGGTTTCCCGAGTCGTAGTGGAAGGACCACAAACAATATCATTGCGTGACTCCAAGTTTACTTCGATATGATGGTTATTATATCAATATTTGCGCATAAAGGCGTTTCCACCGCCATTTCTCGCATAACACATTTTACAGACACAAAAGGATCCCACCATGTCGAACGAACAAATGATCTCTGGGTGTAGTGGGGTAATATTTAATATGTGTGTATTATATACAGTACCAGTCAAAAGTTTGGACACACCTACTCACTATTTTTACTATTTTCTACATTGCAGAATAATAGTGAAGATATCAAAACTATGAAATAACACATATGGAATCATGTAGTAACCCAAAAGGTGTTAACCAAATCAAAATATATGTTATATTTTAGATTCTTTAAAGTAGCCACCTTTTGCCTTGATGACAGCTTTGCACACTCTTTGCATTCTCTTAACCAGCTTCATGAGGAATGCATTTCAATTAACAGGTGTGCCTTGTTAAAAGTTAATTTGTGGAATTCCTTTCCTCCTTAATGCGTTTGAGCCATTCAGTTGTGTTGTGACAAGGTAGGGGTGGTATACAGAAGATAGCCCTATTTGGTAAAAGACCAAGTCCATATTAAGGCAAGAACAGCTCAAATAAGCAACGAGAAATGACAGCCCATCATTACTTTAAGACATGAAGGTCAGTCAATCCAGAAAATTTCAAGAACTTTGAATGTTTCTTGAAGTGCAGTTGCAAAAACCATCAAGCGCTATGATGAAACTGGCTCTCATGAGGACCACCACAGGAAAAGAAGACCCAGAGTTACCTCTGCTGCAGAGGATATGTTCATTAGAGTTTCCAGCCTCAGAAATTGCAATGGACATTAGACCGGTGGAAATCTGTCCTTTGGTCTGATGAGTCCAAATTTGAGATTTTTGGTTCCAACTGCTGTGTCTTTGTGAGACGCAGAGTAGGTGAACGGATTATCTCTGCATGTGTGGTTCCCACCATGTGTCACGGTTTCGGCCGAGGCTGCTCCTCCTCCTGGTTCGGGCAGGCTTCGGCGTTCGCCGTCCCCGGAATATTAGCTGCCACCGCTCTATGTTTCTGTGTTTGATTGCTTTTGTCTGTCTGTCACACCTGTGTCTGTTTGAGTGTTGATTACGTGTCTTATAAGTTCCTTGTTTTGCTCTATGGTAACTGTGTGTTGTTATTTTCCGTTGCCTATTTTGTATATGATACGTGTTTGTTTTCCGTATCATTTTTCTATGTTTAGTGTTTTACGCGTGTGCGTAATTTTCCCTCGCCTCTTCGTGTTATCGAGTTCGGGGTTTATACCATTGCATTTGAGACTATTAAAAGTCTTGTTGGACTAAACCTCTGCTTCCTGCGCTTGACTCCTCCACCACATCCACAACGGTTTATCACAGAACAACACACCATCATGGAGTCAGCAGGATCAGCGGCGGCACCCGAATCCCTGCTGGACCGGATCGATTTCCAGGACGCCATGATCCAGCGACTCGGGACCGCCATGGACGAGGTGTCCAACGCCCTGCGCCGATTGGTGAACTCTGAGGTGGCCAAGGACCCTTACAACATCACCTCACCAACGGCCAGTCCTCCTCTCTCAGTACCGGAACCCAGTGGCATTCGGCTCTCACTCCCGAGGGCATATGACGGTTCTGCAGCCGGGTGTCAGGGATTCCTCCTGCAGGTAGAACTGTACCTTGCCACTATACACCCGGCGCCCTCGGGATACGAGAGCGTCTCCGCCCTCATCTCCTGTCTCTCCGGCAAGGCGTTGGAATGGGCCAACGCCGAATGGAGGGGAATAGACGCCGCTACCATCACCTACGCGGAGTTCTCCCGCCGCTTCAGGGCTGTCTTCGATCATTCCCCTGAGGGGAAGCGGCGGGAGAGCGTCTATTCCACCTCCGACAGGGGGAAGAGGAGCGCACAGGGAGTTCGCACTGGAGTTCCGGACACTAGCGGCGGATGCGGGGTGGAATGAGAGGGCCCTCATCGACCAGTACCGATGTAGTCTACGAGAGGACGTTCGTGAGGAGCTGGCCTGCAGGGACACCAACCTGTCGTTTGACCAGTTGGTGGACATTTCCATCCGTCTGGATACCCTGCTGGCTACCCGCGGACGTCCCGAGTGGGGGTCGTCCAGTCCACCCTCCAGCGCCCCGAGCCGATTCCCATGGAGCTAGGGGTGCTGGCGCTAGAGAGAGGAGGAGAGGGAACCCGAGGGGGCCATCCCCTGCACCACCTGCGGTCGTGGAGGACACACTGCGGCCAGGTGCTGGGGAGGGTCCCCTGGGGGAGGTGACAGCAGGCCACGCACTGGGGAGTCATTTCAGGTGAGTAGGCGCCCCACTCACCCAGAGCTCTCTGTTGGTCACATGAGTATTCCTGTAAGGTTTCCACAGGTGGCACCTCATTCCCAGCATAAGGCGCTAGTAGATTCAGGCGCACCTGGGAACTTTATTGATCGGGCATTTTGTAGTAGGTTAAGGATTCCCCTTCGGCCGGTAGACAATCCATTTCCTGTCCACGCATTAGACAGCCGGCCGTTGGGGTCGGGCCTTATCAGGGAGGTCACAGCGCCACTGACTATGACGACGCAGGGGGTCATGAGGAAATCATTCAGTTCTATCTGATTGACTCTCCTGCGTACCCAGTGGTGTTGGGTCTTCCCTGGTTAAGCACCCATGATCCTACCATAGCGTGGCAACAGAGGGCTCTTATGGAGTGGTCTGCCCAGTGTGTAGGGAGATGTCTAGGTGTTTCCATAGGGGCGACCTCGGTAGAGAGTCCGAACCAAGTGCCCGCACTGCGCATTCCCCAGTATGAGGATTTAGCACTCGTGTTTAGCAAATCGAGGGCAGCACGGCTACCTCCTCATAGACAGGGGGACTGTGCGATAAATCTCCAGACCGGAGCGGCTTTTCCCGGAGTCATGTGTATCCCCTGTCTCAAGAGGAAACTGCGGCTATGGAGACATACATAGCCGAATCCTTGGCACAGGGATACATACGGTTCTCTACTTCCCCAGTCTCCTCGAGTTTCTTCTTTGTGAAGAAGAAGGACGGGGGATTGCGCCCGTGTATTGATTATCGTAGTCTCAATCAGATCACAGTTAAATACAGCTACCCACTTCCACTGATTGCGACGATGACGGAGTCATTACGCAGAGCGCGGTTCTTCACAAAGTTGGATCTCAGGAGCGCGTACAATCTGGTACGCATTAGGGAGGGGGATGAATGGAAGACAGCATTTAGCACCACCTCGGGTCATTACGAGTATCTCGTCATGCCATACGGTTTAATGAATGCTCCTTCAGTCTTCCAATCCTTTGTTGACTGAGATTTTCCGGGACATGCATGGGCAGGGAGTAGTAGTTTACATTGACGACATCCTAGTGTACTCTGCTACTCGAGCCGAGCATGTAGCCCAGGTACGCCGAGTGTTGAGACGACTGTTGGAGCATGACTTGTATGTCAAGGCAGAGAAATGCCTGTTTTTCCAGGAGTCCGTCTCCTTTTTGGGTTATCGGTTGTCCGCATCTGGTGTGGAGATAGAGGTAGACCGGGTATCGGCCGTGCGTAATTGGCAAACTCCAACCACTGTAAAAGAGGTGCAGCAGTTCTTGGGTTTTGCTAATTACTACCGGAGGTTTATTCGGGGGTTTTGGACAGGTTGCAGCTCCCATTACGTCCCTGCTAAAGGGGGGTCCGGTTCGCTTGCAGTGGTCGGCTGAGGCGGACAGGGCATTTGTCAAACTTAAGAACCTGTTCACCTCGGCTCCTGTGCTGGCGCATCCGGATCCCTCTTTACCATTCCAGGTTGAGGTAGACGTGTCCGAGACTGGTATTGGGGCAGTTCTATCACAACGGTCCGGCACGCCACCTAAACTCCGCCCCTGTGCGTTCTACTCCAAGAAGCTCAGCTCGGCGGAGAGTAACTATGATGTCGGGGACAGGGAGCTGTTAGCCGTAGTCCAGGCCCTAAAGGTGTGGAGGCATTGGCTTTAGGGGGCTCAACACCCTTTCCTCATTCTGACGGATCACCGTAACCTGGAGTACATCCGGGCAGCTAGGAGATTGAACCCTCGTCAGGCTTGGTGGAACATGTTCCTAACCCGTTTCGTTTTTAAGATCACATACATCCCTGGGTCCCAGAATGGTAAGGCAGACGCCCTGTCCCGGCGGTATGACACAGAGGAGAGGTCCAACGAGCCTACTTCCATACTGCCGGAGTCCTGTTTGGTGGCTCCGGTGGTGTGGGAGGTCGATTCAGAAATCGAGCGGGCACTGCGTACCGACCCTACTCCCCCGAGTGTCCTGTGGGGGCGGACGTACGTTCCGCTCGAGATTCGGGATCGACTTATTTATTGGGCTCATACATCACCCTCCTCTGGACATCCAGGTATTGGCCGGACATTGCACTGTCTTAGCATGAAATACTGGTGGCCAACGTTAGCCAGGGATGTGAGGGTTTATGTCTCCTCCTGCTCGGTATGTGCCCAGTGTAAGGCGCCTAGACATTTGCCCAGGGGTAAGCTACATCCCCTGCCCGTTCCACAACGACCATGGTCCCACCTATCGGTGGATTTCGTAACAGACCTTCCCCCCCTCCCAGGGGAATACCACCATTTTGGTCGTTGTGGATCGGTTTTCTAAGGCCTGTCGTCTCCTTCCCATGCCGGGTCTCCCTACTGCCCTACAAACCGCTGAGGCCCTATTCACCCATGTTTTCCGGCACTATGGGGTCCCCGAGGATATTGTGTCTGACCGAGGTCCCCAGTTCACTTCCAGAGTTTGGGGAGCGTTCATGGAACGGTTGGGGGTCTCGGTAAGCCTTACCTCGGGGTACCACCCAGAGAGTAATGGGCAGGTGGAACGTGTCAACCAGGATGTGGGTAGGTTTTGAGGTCCTATTGCCGGGACCGGCCGGAGGAGTGGTCGAGGTTCATCCCCTGGGCAGAGATGGCCCAGAACTCTCTCCGCCACTCCTCCACCAACTTAACACCTTTCCAGTGTGTTTTAGGTTATCAGCCAGTCCTGGCACCGTGGCACGAGAGCCAGATCGAGGCCCCTGCGGTGGACGAGTGGATTCGGCGCTCGGAGGAGACGTGGGACGCTGCCCATGTCCATCTGCAGCGTGCCATCCGTCAACAAAGGCGAGCGCCGATCGCCACCGCAGTGAGGGACCGGTGTACGCACCGGGAGATCGAGTCTGGCTCTCGACTCGAAACCTGCCCCTCCGCCTGCCCTGCCGGAAGCTGGGTCGGCGGTTTGTGGGGCCCTTCAAAGTCCTGAGAAGATTGAACGAGGTGTGTTACAGGTTACAACTGCCAATTGAGTATAAAAATATTAACCCCTCGTTCCATGTGTCTCTTCTCAGGCCGGTGGTAGCTGGCCCACTCCAAGAAGATGAGATAGGAGAGACCCCTCCGCCCCCTTTGGACATCGAGGGGGTCCCGGCGTACAGGGTCCGGACCATCCTGGACTCAAGGCGCCGGAGGAGTGGTCTCCCGTATCTCGTGGAGTGGGAGGGGTACGGTCCGGAGGAACGGTGCTGGGTGCCCAGGGGGGACATACTCGATCCATCCCTCCTGACTGAGTTTCACCATGGACATCCCACGCGCCCGGGTCCGCGTCCTCCTGGCCGTCCCCGGAATATTAGCTGCCACCGCTCTATGTTTCTGTGTTTGATTGCTTTTGTCTGTCTGTCACACCTGTGTCTGTTTGAGTGTTGATTACGTGTCTTATAAGTTCCTTGTTTTGCTCTATGGTAACTGTGTGTTGTTATTTTCCGTTGCCTATTTTGTATATGATACGTGTTTGTTTTCCGTATCATTTTTCTATGTTTAGTGTTTTACGCGTGTGCGTAATTTTCCCTCGCCTCTTCGTGTTATCGAGGTCGGGGTTTATACCATTGCATTTGAGACTATTAAAAGTCTTGTTGGACTAAACCTCTGCTTCCTGCGCTTGACTCCTCCACCACATCCACAACGGTTTATCACACCATGAAGCATGGAGGAGGAGGTGTGATGGTGTGGGGGTGCTTTGCTGGTGACACTGTCAGTGATTTATTTAGAATTCAAGGCACACTTAACCAGCATGGCTACCACAGCATTCTGCAGTGATACGCCATCCCATCTGGTTTGGGCTTAGTGGGACTATCATTTGTTTTTCAACAGGACAATGACCCAAAACACACCTCCAGGCTGTGTAAGGGCTAGTTGACCAAGGAGAGTGATGGAGTGCTGCATCAGATGACCTGGCCTCCACAATCACCTGACTTCAACCCAATTGAGATGGTTTGGAATGAGTTGGACTGCAGAGTGAAGGAAAAGCAGCCAACAAGTGCTCAGCATATGTGGGAACTCCTTCAAGACTTTTGGAAAACATTCCTCATGAAGCTGGTTGAGAGAATGCCAAGAGTGTGCAAAGCTGTCATCAAGGCAAAGGGTGGCTACTTTGAAGAATCTAAAATATATATGTTTAACACTTTTTTTGGTTACTACATGATTCCATATGTGCTATTTCATTCTGCAATGTAGAAAATAGTAAAAATAAAGAAAAACCCTTGAATGAGTAGGTGTGTCAAAACTTTTGACTGGTACTGTATATATATACCTCACATGTAAGACTAAGCGATCAGCCTATTAAAATGTTCAGCTGACTCCAAAAAGATGATTAAAATATGCAAGAGAATATAGTTGAGTTAGACTAATAGGCAATCAAGAAATGTCTGAGAATGGAATTCTAAATACAAGTACTATTTAATTACTTTGTAAAATGAATGGATTCACATACAAGGCATGAAGCTTAATTTACAAAGCATTAACAAGCATTACAAGGCATTAATCTAGGCATGATCGAGAGAGAGAGAGAGAGAGAGAGAGAGAGAGAGAGAGAGAGAGAGAGAGATAAAGCCCTTAAATTGAATTGAATTGACATTGAAATTAAATTGAATTGAAATTGAATTGAGAGAGAGAGAGAGAGAGACTGCCTTGTCCGGAGTCTCTCTCTCTCTCTCTTTGCACATGCTGTAGTCTCTCTCTTTCTCTCTCTCCATTTGTATAACTAAAACCTTACCTCTCTTTGCCCCTCTCTCTTTAAAGTCCCAGTGGAGTCAAAAACGTGATTTTCCTGTGTTTGATATACACTGAACAAAAACATAAACGCAACGTGCAACAATTTCAAATATTTTACTGAGTTACAGTTCACATAAGGAAATCAGTCAATTGAAATAAATTAATTAGGCCCTAATCTATGGATTTCAGATGACTGGGAATACAGATATGCATCTGTTGGTCACAGATACCTTTAAAAAAAAAGTAGGAGCGTGGATCAGAAAACCAGTCAGTATCTGGTGTGACCACCATTTGCCTCACACATCTCCTTTCGCATAGAGTTGATCAGGCTGTTGATTGTGGCCTGTGGAATGTTGTCCCACTCTTCTTCAATAGCTGTGCGAAGTTGGCGGGAACTAGAACACGCTGTCGTACACACTCACTAACTGTACGTCGCTGGATAAGAGCGACTGCTAAAAATGACTAAAATGTAAAATGTACACGTCGATCCAGAGCATGCTCAATGGGGGGTGACATGTCTGATGAGTATGCAGGCCATGGAAGAACTGGGGCATTTTCAGCTTCCAGCAGATGTGTACAGATCCTTGCGACATGGGGCTGTGTATTATCATGCTGAGACATGAGGTGATTGCTGCGGATGAATGGCACGACGTTGGGCCTCAGGATCTCATCACGGTATCTCTGTGCATTCAAATTGCCATCGATAAAATGCAATTGTGTTCGTTGTCCGTAGCTTATGCCTGCCCATACCATAACCCCACCGCCACCATGGGGTACTCTGTTCACAATGTTGACATCAGCAAACCGCTCGCCCACACGATGCCATCTGCCCGGTACAGTTGAAACCGGGATTCATTCGTGAAGAGCACACTTCTCCAGCGTGCCAGTGGCCATTGAAGGTGATAATTTGCCCACTGAAGTCGGTTACGACGCCAAACTGCAGTCAGGTCAAGACCCTGGTGAGGACGACGAGCATGCAGATGAGCTTCCCTGAAACGGTTTCTGACAGTTTGTGCAGAAATTATTTTGTTGTACAAACCCTCAGTTTCATCAGCTGTCCGGGTGGCTGGTCTCAGACGATCCCGCAGGTGAAGAAGCCGGATGTGGAGGTCCTGGGCTGGTGTGGTTATACGTGGTCTGCGGTTGTGAGGTCGGTTGGAGGTACTGTCAAATTCTCTACAACGATGTTGGAGGCGACTTAGGTAGAGAAATTCTCTGGCAACAGCCCTGGTGGACATTCCTGCAGTCAGCATGCCAATTGCACGCTCCCTCAAAACTTGAGACATCTGTGGCATTGTCTTGTTTTACAAAATTGCACATTTTAGAGTGGCCTTTTATTGTCTCTAGCACAAGGTGCACCTGTGTAATGATCATGCTGTTTAATCAGCTTCTTGATATGCCACACCTGTCAGGTGGATGATTATCTTGGTTTAGGAGAAATGCCCACTAACAGGGATGTAAACAAATGTGTGCACAAAATTTGTGCAAAAAAAAAAAATTTCTAGGATCTTTTATTTCAGCTCATGAAACATGGGACCAGCACTTTACATCTAAACACATGCATATGTTTTCAGTGTATATTTCCACACTATGAGGTTGGAATAATACTGTGCAACTGTCCCAACATGATTTTATATTAAGATGAAACAGCTGCATAGGACCTTTAACTCCATCTACATCACTCTTAGTGCTGTCTTTTGACTTTCAACCTTCCCATTCTGCCTAGTTTCCGCTTTCTCATAGACTGAGTGGAGTAGGACGTCTGAAAGGGCAGAGTGGGGTGTTTTTGTTGCACTATAGGGATGGAGATGTTGTATTACCACAGCAGACAGAGAGAGGTGTTTGAAAGAGAAGGGTGAGCTTTAACACTATGCTCAGTGGTGTAAAGTACTTCAGTAAAATACTTTAAAGTAGTACTTAAGTCGTTTTGGGGTATCTGTACTTTACTTTACTATTTATATTTTTGACAACTTTTACTTTTACTCCACTATATTCCTAAAGAAAATAATGCACTTTTTACTCCATACATTTTCCCTGATACCAAAAAGTCCTAATTTCGAATGCTCAGGCAAGACAGAATTATGGTTCAATTCACGCATCTATCAATATAACGCAATGTCATCCCTACTGCCTCTGATTTTCATTTTAGCAGATGCTCTTATCCAGAGCAACTTACAGGAGCAATTAGGGTTAAGTGCCTTGCTCAAGGGCATATCGACAGATTTTTCACCTAGTCGGCTCGGGGATTAGAACCAGCGACCTTTCAGTTACTGGCACAATGCTCTTAACCACTGGCACAACGCTCTTAACCACTAAACTACCTACCTGATCTGGCGGACTCACTAAGCACAAATACTGCGTTTGTAAATTATGTCTGAGTGTTGGAGTGTGGCCCTGGCCGTCCATAAATAAAATTATAAATAAAGATTGTTCTGGTTTGCTTAACATAAGGAATTTGATGTATAACATTTTCTTTTTACTTTTACTCAAGTATGACAATTGAGTACTTTTTCCACCATTGACTCTATGCTCCACAAGCACCTTGTCCATTGGGCATAGGTCTTGACCATTATTCCTGCATGTCATATATTGAATGGGTATGTAACCATATTCATATCACTATCACAGAGAGATGGAGTCCCGCCCACTACTGCTAGAGAAAACCAGCTCAGCCCCGCCCAGTTACATCCTGAGCCTATTAGATCACAGAGCTAGTGTAAACAACGCTCTGTTGCTAAAGCCTGAAATAGAGACTCATCTGAGATTCTCCGAGCACGCCATGGTTTTTCTTCTAAATATTTGATTTTGCCCATGCATTTGGGGCCCCCACCACACCCAGCTAACTTCCTGCATTTCAACACATGTTGCCATGGTGCAGGGAGAAAACATTTGCAGTTTTATAATGATATTCTACACATCATGAGACTAAGAGAAAATGTTGCAGTTTTAAGCTAATGCAATTCTACACTTTTTGCCATGGGGCAGGAGATATTTTGTTGGTGTTGCTGTTTTATAGGTCACCTCATGCTTTTGTTGACATTTTGCCATGAGGCTGAGATTTTTTTTTGCAGTTTTAAACCTAATTTCCTGCTATTATACACATTTTGCCATGAGGCTGAGAGAACACTAATGGGACTTGACTTGCAAACCCTTCATTTCAGTCGGGAATCCTTGGAGCGACCAATCCTCTCATTCATAGATGCACTTTAACGCTCTCACATAGAGGGGTACAGTCCCAGTTAGGGAAAGGTAACCTGTACTGGAGGTCATCCATTTTTAATTATTAAACCTGAAACCTCCTCCCTACATCCACTCTTTTCAAAATGACTTCTATTTTAGATAGGTATTATACAGGACATTGCACTTCAGTTGTTAAATGATTGAATACAGTAGATTTAAGATCAACATAACCTCTGCCCCTATTCCAGGTATTGTGTGTTCTAGTCTCTAATAAATGTTGTTTATGTGTGTCGTAGGAAAATGAGGAGGACTCCCACAGGATCGCCCAGTCCCCGGTGGTCCATGTCAGGGGGCTGTGTGAGGCCGTGGTGGAGGCTGACCTGGTGGAGGCCCTGGAGAAGTTTGGGCCCATATGGTAAGAATCCATCCAAATGTGTTGGGTGGTACGTGCCTCCCACCCCTTAACCCCTTGTTTTCCTCACTGTAAGACCTAGAAACAAAACAGCTTTTATCCCATCTTTTTTGTTAAACATAGGAAAATATGCACAGAAATTGGCAATGTGCACAGAATGCACTGTACTGTGACTTGGGATACACTGGATAAGAGTGTATGCTAGACCCCTGTGCTAAATGGATCTTATAAATGTAGTGTAGATACTGTATGTGTGAGGCCTCTCCAGTGAAGTGCCTTTCATCCTGTAGAAGTCTCTGGGGTTCTGTAGAAATATAACGTTAGATCACCATATACTGAGGCAGTGATCTAACAAGGTTTAGCTCATCTCCTTTAATGAGCTACACACACACACACACACACACACACACACACACACAGACAGACACATACACATACAGACACACACAAACATTTTCATACAGACACACACAAATAGCGTGGAGGTGGAGGTGTTGGCCAAACCAAGCTTTTAGGGGAAAGTGGGGTATGTTGAGCCAAAGGGGTATGTTGAGCCACCCTTGTTTCTAGGAAACCATACACAAAATTAATAATTTGACCAAATATTTAGGAAGAGGTCATCATTTCATGGAGTCTGTGAAGGAAGAAACCACATGGAAAAAGTGGTAAGAAAGTTATGTCCAAAAAAAGGATTTTCATTAAGTCAAATGAATTTACTGTGTTAGAGGTTTCATGATGCTTGTATCTAAACCAAAGTAGATAATTTAAAGATTGTTCTACACATCAGCTGGGGTCTCTATAAGCTTCAATATGAGGTCATAAACCTAGCATGAAAGTGCATCCTTGTAGCTGTGTGGGCTGATATAGTCAAAATGTTTGCCTTTGGGTAAGTTGAGCCGATGGTTGAGCCAATGGCAAGTTGAGCAAATTGAAATGTTTTCATCCCAGTAGTGCTGAGCAATTAACCGAAATGTAGGTTATTTTTTGTTTTTTAAACAAGTAATTGAACAAAATCTGTTCAATTATTTGAATTCCATTTTGTTCTGTTTCTTTCTGTGAGCTCAATGCGCAAATTGCAGTTTCTCTAGAGATAAATCAGATCAAGCTCGAACTGTGCGATGTAGTAGGGAGTTGTAGTTTCCAACATGCCAATATTCTACATAGTTTAGCGCAGAAAGCGTGGTAATTAACTACAATGACCATAATCCATTGCGAGCCTACTTGTCTGGTCTGTTTCTTTTACGCCTGCTACGTAAGAGACAGAAGAATGTGCAATCGAGAGAGATAGAGAGAAGTTGCTTCACGAGGTATCTCCACCTGAAAATACATCTAAGTGATTGATAGTTGGTATTCAGCAGCAGTCATAAAAGTATGCCTTATTTACTTTGAATAACTAATAAAATAGTGATTTCATCAGACAGCATAGGCAGCGCTCTATAGAGATTATATGACTTAGAATAAAATAATAAAGTCATCAAATAAAACAAATGTAATATACACAACAACTGATATATTTTATTAAGGTAATGTAAATAACTAATGGTTTATAAGTGATAAGCAGTAATGGGAAGTCACTACCATCATGGGACTTTTAATAATTGTTTTATTCTGTGTTGTTACAGCATTCAACAACAGCATGTTATGTTTACATGAATTCTGATTATTTCCAGTAATGCACAACATCCTGAAATATATGTAGATATCTTTGTTAGAAAGAATAATATATTTCCCTTGACGGAGTGATGCTGAATGAAAAAATTGCTCAGATTACCCATCTCTTCCCTACCTCACAGACACCTTGAGGATCAGAGAGATCTCAGTGTTACTCCTTATGTGGTGCAATATTCATTAACATCCCTAAGAGAGCTGTAGAAACAGCATACGATAGCATGAGTAACCCACAACATAGAGACAATCTACCGTACCATGGTAACTGTAGAAACTATGGTAACTGTCCAATTAGACCAGCACTGCCCACAGTATTGTCACAACAGCAGTTTCTCCCCTCCTCCTGTTTTGTGTGCTTTTCTGTTGAGCCACTTTAGGCTCAGTGCATCTGTCATAATTTTTTGAAGGTAATATAAACAAGAAATAGATAGAGCAGTTTCCTTTCTGGTATAATTGTTTGACAGTTGCCCAAAACCTCAGAATTTGACCAGGAAATGTTTACATTCCAAACTTGCAGAGTTTTAATTCTGTCAGTTCAGGACATGAGTTCTCTTTGGGCAAATCTCAAAGAGACCCCCTTCGCAATAGTGCTCTCTTTTTGGCATTATGGTAGACAGCAGGGAATAGGGTGTCATTTGAGCCTCAGTTAATTTAGAGTAATGGACCAGTTTTCCACTCAGTCAATTTAATTCTAATGGACTTCCTTATTGTTTTGTGTTGATGGCAGCTATGTGATGATGATGCCCTTTAAGCGGCAGGCGCTGGTGGAGTTTGAGATGGTGGAGTGTGCTGATAAGTGTGTGGCGTGTGGCAGTAGCGAGGCAGTCTACATCGCAGGCCAGCAGGCCTTCTTCAACTACTCCACCAGCAAGAGGATCACCCGGCCCACCAACTCAGACAACCCCAACAGTGGCAACAAAGTCCTGCTCCTGTCTATCCAGAATCCACTCTACCCCATCACCACAGTAAGAACACGGAGTCAAGGCTGAAAATACATACTGTATTATACATTAGAATTAGAATATATGCCATTTAGCAGACGCTTTTATCCAAAGCGACTTACAGTCATGCATGCATTTACGTATGGGTGGTCGCGGGAATCAAACCCACTATCCAGGCGTTACAAGCACCGTACTCTACCAACTGAGCTACAAAGAACCATTACCACAGTGCCAGTTATTAACTCACTCTGTGCCACGCCCCTGGCACTGTATGAATGCTATACTCTCACCATGGTAACAGTAGTTAACTAGAGTCTCTGATTATTTCCCATATTAACAATAGTCAAGTGAATATATAAATCTAAAGCATTGTGTATTATCATAGAACTGCAGGATTTATTTTTTGACTCTTTCTTGCTCTCTCACTCCCTCTCTATATCTCAATGTTATCTCTCTCTCTGTCTCCCTCTCTCTCCTAATGTGAGCCGACGGGCTACATTTAGAAAGTAGTGTTTTAAAGCATCCTGTGGCTGTTTCGAGGTTTATTTCTCCCGGAGTTTGTGCATATCTCCCGCCATAATCTCCCCCCCCCCTCTCTTTCTCCCTCTCTCCCTCTCAGGTTGTACTGATAGATAGAGAGGGCTCTCAGTGGGGTGTCTGTAGATGTGTTCAGATATCATGTGTCTGATGATTACAATACCAGGAAGCTCACGTATATCAGTCTTCCTCAGATATGGATGAACAAATAGCAGAGAAAGCATTCCAGCCTTGCACTGCTTCCCTGTGTCTCATTCCAGCTGAGCAGATAGGAAATACAACACGCAACAGCAGATAAATGTGTAGTTATGCAAGCTGGTAATGGAGACCCCGATAGGGTTGAATTGTCTTATTATTGAGTCAAACAGAGTCTGATTAGAGAGACACAGTCACTGTGCTAGAACATACAAGCATATGGAAGTATGAACACACACACTAAAGGACTGATAGATGGATGCACATAGATATACACTCACTCTTATAGATAGACATACAACGCCATACTAGGGTCTTATATAGGTTCCTGCATCCAGATTGCTCTCTCTAAGGACACACAGATGTTCCTACCTCATTGAAGTCTCACATAAATACTATTTCTCATTATTCCATCAATGTCACACAGTAACCTCTCAAATATTGTGCACAAATTTGTTACTGCCTGGTACATTGTCTTCGATGTTGCAGGTGTCAGGGAGAAACTCAGTTTTGATTGGAGCTTTTATCTTCCATCTGCAGCCTTGGTGAGAGCTGACTATAACATTTTCTATGTCTCCCTCTGTTGTCACCAAGGACGTTCTTTACACCGTCTGCAACCCCATCGGCAGTGTGATGCGCATCGTCATCTTCAAACGCAACGGCATCCAGGCCATGGTGGAATATCCTTTCTGTCTGTCTGTCTGTCTGTCTGTCTGTCTGTCTGTCTGTCTGTCTGTCTGTCTGTCTGTCTGTCTGTCTGTCTGTCTGTCTGTCTGTCTGTCTGTCTGTCTGTCTGTCTGTCTGGCTGGCTGTCTGTCTGTCTGGCTGGCTGGCTGGCTGGCTGGCTGGCTGGCTGGCTGGCTGGCTGGCTGGCTGGCTGGCTGGCTGGCTGTCTGGCTGTCTGGCTGGCTGTCTGGCTGGGTGGCTGTCTGGCTGTCTGTTAGGATGTGAGTGTGATGGGTGGAGGGTGAGCCAATAATAAAGGCATCCCCAGGTCAAATTATTCAGCGAGCATAGAGTTGTTTTTGTTGATGGGTTTAGAGGTTTTATAACTGTTATCTGTGGACTTGTAATTGTGAATTGAGGCTTGAGGTTAATTGGTTGTGTTGCTGTTGTCCTTAACTTGCCCTCCTCACATTTGAGTCTGTTGAGTGTGCTCAGAAAGCTAAGGCTGCTCTCAATGGAGCCGACATCTACGCCGGCTGCTGCACCTTAAAAATCGAATATGCAAGGGTAAGTCTATATTCTCCACACACAATCACATACATAATGCTTAGCAAATAGATTTTGTTTAAAATGCCGGAGCACTTCCTGGTGATCAGCCTCAGCATGCAACAACATATCTGTTGTTTCCCTCCTGTAGCCAACTCGCTTGAACGTGATCAGAAATGACAACGAGAGCTGGGACTACACAAAGCCTTACCTGGTCCGAAGAGGTAACAATCTGCTCCTTGTTCTGTAGGCTATGGAGCGCTCTCATTGTGTAGAAGCTGCTGTGTTAGGACTAAAGGCTGCCATATAGGGCTGTCAGAGTGTCTGTCCATGGGCAGCCTGCAGGGCAGAGTCAGGTTTTCCTCCCTCTGGCTCAGTAACTTTATCTCAAATTTGCCCAGGCTGCAAACAGAACAGCAGGACAGGAGCGGTAAGGATATCAAATAAGTGTGGCTCTTTCTCTCTTTTCATTCCTGCAGGCTGTAGATAAATCAGGTCTGAGCTATTGGGAGAGAGAGAGAGAGAGAGAGAGAGAGAGAGAAGGACTGTTTGTCTTGAGTTTAGTCTGAATCAGCTAAAATGAGACAGATATTTGGCGATACTTCCCTGTATAGTCGCTAACGTTGCGAAATGTGCTAACTTGAGACAGAGAGATACTGAGTCAGAGGCTGATGTGGCTACAGTGGTTTTATCATTGTATGAGGAATGTTACAGTAGCAAAGATGCTGTTTGAAAAAAGAGCAGAGGTATGGCCTGTTGTTGGCGGCCCCTCTTCACAACTCCCCCATCCCACCCTGTCTATGTGAAGTCATCATTGTCAATGTAGCGCCCCTATTGGAAGGTGTTTAAGGACCAGTATGGACCACAGACCTGCAGTCAACCAAGCCAACACAAGATCGACCCGCACTGTGCGTCCTTCTCCAAGCAACACACTCTCACATCCGTCTCTCACAAGCCTGCACCTGCCACCCATGGGAATAGAGAGAGAGAGGGAGAAAGAGGGATGGACGACAGGCTGACCCTGCACAACAACATGCATCCAAGAGAGAGGGAGAGAGACTACTCATTCATCCTGACCTCATGCAACCTCAACATCAACACGCCCAGGAGAACCCGCCAGTGCCACCTCATGGCTGGAGGACTGACTGCTTTTAGACTTTTTAGACTGGACCTATTTTCTTCTCTTGCTTGCGTCCTGATCTTATTCAGTCAGTACTCTGACTGGCTAAAACCATTATATCCCCTCACCAAATGACCAGTAGTAGAAATATTCATGTATTAGTGTATACAATCCCTAGTCTGGACATGGGCACATAAGAGTGCATTTCTCTCCGTCTTCAGGCCTGTAGAGAAAGCCTGTATTCTGTTAAATCAGACAATAAGATACACATCTCTGCTCTGTAATCTACTTAAACACCAAGGTGACACTATCTTCTTCTATAAGCTCAACTTTATATTATAGGATTTCTTTCAATGTCAATGTGTTGAAATGCCTATTTTAGCAGAGAGAAATGTTTAGATAACAAATGTTTAGATAATAATTATTGTATGCACTGTTAATGGAAGCACAGTGTGTGGATGAAGAGAGTCACAGTTCCCTTTATGGTTGTCTCAACTCCTGCAATTTGAGTCCAAAGTCTTAAGAGTTACATCCCTAGTAAAGTCACAGCTCTGTAAGAACTGGAGCCCCTCTATCAGAGGCCCAACTTCTCTATCTCCATCTGAAAGTCACAGCTCTGTGAATGTCATAGCCGCTTCTCTCTTAAAGTGCATCTATCTACTCAGACTAACCAGGGGACATAGTAACCTGCTTAGGAGGTTGACTTTATGATGAACATCTCCCTTTACTGCGTGGCTAAATGAGAAAGCTCAGGCAAGACGCTAACTCATTTGAAAGCCCAGTGAGAGTGACTTAGCCTCCTGCTGTGGCGTTGATCCTCCAGTGTCCTCTGTGGACAGCTCTTCAGTAACATGCTGCGCTCTGCTTACCTGACAGGAACTGATATTTGATTCACTTTAAAGCACCCTCACACCTTTATTATACTGGGTATTGGATAGCATATCAGCCCATTTAAGTAAGCTGATAATCAGTGCTTCACTTGGACTGAAATAGTGTCGGTACTCATTTTGGGTACCGGTACTGTTTATATTTAGGTGCCAGAACTCCCCAATACTTTTACAGTTTTTCTCCATTGGTTTGGCTCATTTCTTGAAACAGAAATTACATTCTCAAAACTACATGGACAAACCTCCAAACCACTTGGCAATTGTTCACAACAGAATTGAATTTCTCATTCATTTCATCAAATTGCAAATGTCTAAGTACATGTCTCAATGTCTCAGTACATCTTTGCAAATGATTAAGTACAGGTAGCCTACATTTAGCACAATTTCCAAGTGAATAGATCTTGTTGATCTAAACTGATTGTTGATTCTCAGTCTAATGGTTGTTCGCTCCAAAACGTGTCAGCGTCATTTCATTGTATAAGTCATCACATGCACAATAGTCTGTTCAATTGTCAAAATTAGTCAAGAACATAATACCATGAATACCATATATGAATCCCTTGGAACATTTGATAAATTTATTACAGCAATTGACAGTCAGGTGAAACTAGAACTTGACTAACGAAGGAGGAGTTTCACACATCTCAGATGACCAATCAAACAGTATGTTTAGTTACCTGACAGGTGCTGTCCATGACTGTGAATGCTGCCAAACATGTATGTAAAGAGCTTGACCATGCAGGACCAGTACAATTTCTGAACATGGAGGCACCTGGCCAAGTAAATGAACAAGGGCAACTGCCTGCTCGAGGAAGAGGAAGAAGAAGAAGAGGAGGAGGAGGAGTAAGGGGTGCGTGGTGGTGGAATAGGGGGAAGAGGCCGAGGAGCACGAATACACCATGCTGTCCCGGATGAAATTCGGGCCACAATTATAGACCATGTCATCAACCATGGCCTCACAATGGCGGGAGGCAGGTCGCCGAGTGCAGCCTAATGTGCCTCGCTCAACAGTCTCCTCCATCATCCAAACCTTTCGCAGGGAAAACAGGTATGTAGTCAGTCAATGATGGAATTATATGTTGTATAGGACAGGACACTGTGCATAGAGCAAGAAATATATTTATTTACATATTTACCTATTCATTTAGTGTGTGTGTGTGATAGGCCTACAGTAATATCTTACCTCAATGGGATGTTATGATACTAAAAATGACAAGAAAAACATTGGAGAAAATAAACTATGGAATAGTTTATTTTCTACAGTATTGATGATACAGTTTACAGTAGTATTCCAGTCACTGTGCAGTGATGCATTAGAATTGTGGTAAAGTTACTGTAAGTAAAACAACAATACAATTACATAGGTAACTCATTCTGTAAGGAATACATAAGGTATACATTACGAATGGAGTGTTGTCCTTTGACTTCTATATCTAGGATTGGACGACAACCTTGCACAGGTGGCAGAGGAAAACTTCTCAATGAACAACAAGAACAAGAGATCTGTAACATGGTGATGGCAAATAATGCCATCACATTGAGACAGATCCGCGCTGCAATCCTACAAGACAATGCCATATTCCAAAATGTCAACTCTATAAGCATCTCCACAATAGACCGGATATTGAAGAAGCATCAGATGACAATGAAGCAAATTTACAGGGTACCATTTGAGAGGAACTCTGATAGAGTGAAAGAGCTGCGGTACCAGTATGTACATGTAAGTCAGTTACTGGTTGTCCATCATTATAACATTTTTACAATTAAGCAGTGGTTCCCGAACTTTTTTGGCTTCAGTACCCACTTTACCTGATTTGTGTATCCAGGTAATCCAGGTATGGAAGTATTTGATTTATCTGACTTCAACATTTCGCCTAAAAACTGCAGCTTACTGTATGATGCAATTATCATTATAATCCTTATTTTGAAGAATATAACATACAATAAGAAAAGGGGTCAAAGAGCTGCAATTAGTGCCTCCCATGTAAATCTATCTAATACTGTGGGTTTTACTGTAACATTTCAGTAAGTCTAGTCATTGATGATTTCCCCCTCCCCTTTCTGTCAAATACCCCCTGTAGTACCTCTGCATAGGGGTACATGTACCCCAGGTTTGGAACCACTGGAGTAGTGGCCAGTAGTATATTGAACTTGTGGAGAACATAGAACATTCCTATGTAATTGTCTGTAACTGTAGTGTATGACTCTTCTGTATGACTGATTTGATGTTTTCTTTTTTTACGCTATTGTAGAGAATAATGGCATTGGAAGGAAACGAGACCCATCACATCCTCGTGTTTGTGGATGAAGCTGGCTTCAACCTGGCCAAGGGCCGAAGACGTGGCCGTAATATTGGCCACCGGGCCATGGTGGATGTCCCAGGCCAGCGAGGGGGCAATATAACTATGTGTGCTGCCATATCGGAGAATGGTGTGGCCACTCACATCCCCAGTCTTGGCCCATACAATACACAGAAGCTCCTCATCTTCTTGGACCGCCTTCATGTTGATTTGATCCCTGAAAATGAGAGCGGTCTCGTAGGGCCTCACCTACCACAATATGTCATTGTATGGGACAATGTGAATTTCCACCGTGGCCCGCTCATCAGGGCCTGGTTCACTACTCATCCAAGGATGGTCATGGTGTTCCTACCACCTTACTCTCCTTTCCTCAATCCTATTGAGGAGTATTTCTCCGCTTGGAGGTGGAGAGTGTATGAGCATCGGGCTCAAGATCAGAGGTCCCTGCTCCATGCAATGGACGCTGCGTGTGAGGATATTACAGGAGATCAGTGTAGGGGATGGTTGCGACATGCACGCCGTTTCTTCCCTCGTTGCATCGCAAGGGAGAATATACGCTGTGATGTGGACGAGAATCTGTGGCCAGACAGACAGCAGCGTGTGGATGGCCAGGAGGGTGAGGACAGCGACCAGTGAAGAACTGTTAGTTGTGAAACTCCAGCTTTATTTACAGCACTGTAGGCTGAATATAATTTTCATTGTTTTTTGTTTGTGTGTTTATATTACAGTATATTATGCTGTATACATTTTCTTTTTACTCTGATGTATGGAAGTTACTTTATGTGTGTGAATGATAATGGTTACAATTTCCTTGGCAGTATGAGTGCAATGTGTGATGTCAAACCTTGGAGGCTACTCTTACCCTAAAATCCTATTTATTTTTTTTCAGTTTTATACACAATTGTATTCTGTTAGCTAGACAAAAAACAGTACAGTAACCATTGTCAATGAAGGACTGGGCTAAGACTGAAAGGTGGACATGAGGGATATTTCAATGGTCCTCTGCCATAGTGACAAAACATCTAAACATTTTGACTTGCAGTGCTTACACAATGCCAAAGGGACGAAGCATTTTGGGGGCACTGACTGTTTAAATGAGAAGGAAATTTAGTTTTGACACATGCGTGAACTGTTTTGGGAGAGGTATGAGCTTTTGCAGGTGAACCATGGTGTTGTGCCGAACCATCCACGTTATTTTGGCTAAAGCACCAAGAGTGTTGAGAACGTCCGGTCTGTTTCAAGAAATGAGCCAAAGCAATTGAGAAGGATCTTTGCCATTTTCGTGGCACTGACTCCTTATATGGGAAAGGAATTTAGTTTTGAAGCATGAGTGAACAGTTTTAGGAGAGATATGAGCTTTTGCAAGTGAGCTATAGTGTTGTGCTGAACTGTAAGACTGTTTTGCCAAATGATCTTAGAGTTTTGAGAATGTAATTTCTGTTTCAAGAAATGAGCCAAACCAATGGAGAAAAACTGTAATACAATATTCTATAGGAGGTGCAGGAAATCAAGCAGTAGAAAATGTACTCAGTTTATGTGAGCTCCTGCCCAAGTCCTGCTGATAAGTCATAGCTCTGTCAGATAGAATGAAGTAACCCAGACCTCTACTGTATCTATCATCTGGTCTGTAGCACCTTCTCATACAGAATCAATTTCCCTGGCATTGAGGAACAGGTGTTACAACGCGTTAGTGCTTGATGCTCTACCAACTGCAACAACACAGTGTCTGTTTCACATCCCAAGGGGACCAGCCAGAGAGGCTCTCTGTGACATCACGTCCCCTCTGAGATGTCTTAACCACAGCAGGGTTCATATTGCTGTAGGCCACAGCAAAGATTAGCTGCCTTAGCTACAGATGTAGGATCTTAATGTGAGCCAGTTTGCTACAGCAAGAAAAGAATCCTGCAGCAACAGCAAATGTGAATTATTATGTGGATTTTAATGAATGGATATTTTTGTAGGGGTTGATAAATTACTAACTTCAGAAGCCTCAAATACAGTACAAGTTTTAAATTTCCTGCATTGCAGGAAAGTTCTCCTGCAACAGGGTGATCAAATTAAGATCCTACATCTGTAGTAGGCCTCCTCAAGGAGACTCAGCTACGAACCTCACCCCCTGGCCCCTTTGTAGGAAATAGCATTCAGCTTGGGTGGGGTAATAACTAGCAATTTACACTGGAAATCTAATGAATCATTTCCTAAAAAATGTAGAAAGTCAGTCAAGAACAGAAGCAACGCTTTATTTTTGCCAAAGCAAATCTGTTTTCCATCTTTTGATTTGATTTGAATTATTAGGAAACGACAGCTAGTCTTACTGGGGTCCGACACGTAACGAAAAAGACCTTAGACAAAAAACTTTACAATTTACATACATTTAAAAACATTAGCATGTAGTGTGTGTGCATCTATCAGTTACACATACTGTACATGTCAGTACATACACACAAGTAGGTCACATAGGGGAGAGGCATTGTGCCGTGAGGTGTTGCATTATTAGTTTTTTGAAACCAGGTTTGCTGTTCACTTGCGCTATTTAAGATGGGAGTTCCATGCACTCATGGCTCTGTATAATACTGTACGTTTTCTTGAATTTGATCTGGTCCCGGGGGGCATGTCTGGTGGGGTAAATGTGTGGGTCAGTGCTGTGTGTAAATTGACTATGCAAACAATTTGGAATTTCCAACACATTAATGTTTCTTATAAAAACAAGAAGTGACGCAGTCAGTTTTTCCTCAACTCATAGCCAAGAGAGACTGGCATGCATAGTATTAATATTAGCCCTCTGATTACAATGAAGAGCAAGATGTGCCACTCTGTTCTGGGACAGCTGCAACTTAACTAGGTCTTTCTTTGCAGCACTTCATCATATGACTGGAGAATAATCAAGATAAGACAAAACTATAGCCTACAGAACTTGCTTTGTGTAGAGTGGTGTCAAAGAAGCAGAGCATCTCTTTATTATAGACAGACCTTTCCCCATCTTTACAACCATTGAATCTATATGTTTTGACCATGACAGTTTACAATCTAAGGTAACACCAAGTAATTTAGTCTCCTCAACTTGTTCAACAGTCACACCATTCATTACCAGATTCAGCTGAGGTCTAGAACTTAGGGAATGATTTGTACCAAATACAATGCTCTCAGTTTTAGAGATGTTCAGGACCAGTTTATTACTGTTCACCCATTCCAAAACAGACTGCCACTCTTTGTTAAGGGTTTCAGTGACTTAATTAGCTGTGGTTGCTGATGCGTATACGGATGACTCATCAGCATACATGGACACACATGCTTTCTTTAATGCCTGTGGCAGGTCATTGATAAGATGGAAAAGAGTAGAGTGCCTAGAAAGCTGCCCCGCGGTACACCACACTTTACATGTCTGACATTAGAGAAGCTTCCATTAAAGAAAACAGTCTGAGTTCTATTAGATAGATAGCTCTGAATCCATGATATGGCAGAGGTTGAAAAGCCTTAACACATACGTTTTCTCAGCAACAGGTTATGGTCAATAATATCAAAGGCTGTATTGAAATCTAACAGTACAGCTCCACAATCTTCTTATGATCCATTTCTTTCAACCAATCATCAGTCATTTGTGTCAGTGCAGTACATGTTGAGTGCCCTTCTCTATACGCATGCTGAAAGTCTGTTGTTAATTTGTTTACATTCTGTTTGGTCAAACACATTTTTTCCAACAGTTTGCTAAGAGCTGGCAGCAAGCTGATAGGTCTGCTGTTAGAACCAGTAAAGGCCGCTTTACCACGGAATGACTTTGGTTTCCCTCCAGGCCTGAGGACAAAGACTTTCCTCTAGACTCAGATTAAAGATCTGACATCCTCAGTAGCTTTCCATCTAAGTTGTCAATGCCAGGAGGTTTGTCATTATTGATCGATAACGTTAATTTTTCCACCTCTCCCACAATAACTTTACACATTTCAAACGTGCAATGCTTTTCTTTCATTATTTGTTTTTTTATGCATGAATACGATGGCTCACTGTTCGTTGTTGGCATTTCCTGCCAAAGTTTGCCCACTTTGCCAATTAAGTAATCATGAAAATAATATTATGGTTAAATGAACATTTACTAATTGATTAAAAATAATAATAATAATTGGAAAACAATGTTTAGAAACGGTATAATCTTTGTAAATTATATCATAAATAGGAATGGTGGAGTTATGTCACACATGCAGTTAACAAAAATATATGGAAATGTCTGCTCTATCCAAAATTACAACCAACTGATTGCATCATTACCGCAAAAATAGAGGAGGCAAGTGGAAAGGGGGAGAAGGTAAAGAACTTGTCTGTCCGCCCTGCATTAAAGACCAACATTACCTACAAATTGACAGGTTGCAAAATAGTTGGGAGGAGATTTTCGATGTACTGACTCCATGGCACATGGTTTATGAACTGATACACAAAACGACGCCGGATTCAAAACATAGAGTTTTTCAATTGAAATTGTTATACAAAATTATTGTAACCAAAATAATGCTATATATATGGGGGATACAACCATCTCAGCTCTGCAGATTTTGCTGTGAAGAGACAGAGTCATTAGATCACTTGTTTTGGTACTGCCCATATGTAGCTTGTTTTTGGTTGCAGGTTCAGGAATGGCTGAAAAAATGCAACATTTACTCGGAGCTAACTGCAAATAGCACTGCTGGGTGATTTGATAAGTCATAGTCAATCGATCAGTAATATAATAATACTCTTAGCAAAGGTGTTTATCTTTAATTTTACAATCGGTAGACACTATGAGAATAGAAAGGTTCAGAACTTTTGTGAAATATCACAGCACAGTGGAAAAATATATGGCAGCTAGAAATCAAAACTGGATGGTCTTCAGAGAAAGATTGGAAGGGTTGAGGGTAGCTGAATGCTGGGACTAAAAACAAACAAAAGATAACTAATGTAAAATATACTGTCCATAAAATGAATGTAGTATTTATAAGCTGGAAGTGGAAGCCTAAGTATTGTTGTCCATTAGTTTACTCCAATTAGGGGAGGGATGGTAGAGTTAGGGGAAAATAATAAAGAAGGAAAATAAATATATATTTTTAAATATATTTAAAACAATATATTTACCAAAGAAAAGTATATTGGGGATTGGAAAGGATGCAGACAATTACATTGACAGAAGCAACAATATATCTGCAATATTAAAGCTGATCCCTAAAAGAGAGAGAAAAAAATTAAAAATAATAATAGGCAACATCAAATAGTTTGGTGATGAATAAGTAATCTGATTCAATGAAAGATGGAGTTGAATTTGTCTTTCTGGCCATAATTTCATTTAAAGTACTCCAATGTTTTTTTTCCATCATTTGCAGTAAGTCAGCCAGTCAGATGTGCAGCCAGACTTATTAGCCACTCCTTTTACCCCATCTCTTGCAACCATACAGTTTTTCAATTTTTTATAAATCCATGGAACCTTAACAGTTTTAACAGTCAGTTTCTTAACAGGTGCATGTTAATCAATAATTGGAAGAAGCAATTTAATAAATTAATCAAGTACAGCATCTGGATGCTCCTTATTAATCACATTAGACAAACAAATATTTTTAACATCATCCACATAAGAGTCACAACGAAATATTTTGTATGATATCTTAATACACTATTTTAGGACCAGCTTTTGGAACTTTGGCTTTCCTGGATATAGCCACTATATTGTGATCACTGCATCCAATTGGTACGGATACAGCTTTAGAACAAAGTTCTACATTATTTGTAAATATGTGATCAATACATGTGGATGATCTTGTTTCTGTGGTGTTTGTAAACACCCTGGTAAATTGATTAATAACCTGAACCAGATTACAGGCACTGATTACAGTGAGAAGCTTTCTCTTGAGCGGACAGTTTGATGAAAACTAGTCAATATTCAGGTCCTCAAGAAAGTAGATCTCTCTGTTTACAGTGAGGGAAAAAAGTATTTGATCCCCTGCTGATTTTGTACGTTTGCCCACTGACATAGAAACGATCAGTCTATAATTGTAATGGTAGGTTTATTTGAACAGTGAGAGACAGAATAACAAAACAAAAATCCAGAAAAACAAATGTCAAAAATGTTATAAATTGATTTGCATTTTAATGAGGGAAATAAGTATTTGACCCCCTCTCAATCAGAAAAATGTCTGGCTCCCAGGTGTCTTTTATACTGTTAACGAGCTGAGATTAGGAGCACACTCTTAAAGGGAGTGCTCCTAATCTCAGCTTGTTACCTGTATAAAAGACACCTGTCCACAGAAGCAATCAATCAGATTCCAAACTCTCCACCATGGCCAAGACCAAAGAGCTCTCCAAGGATGTCAGGGACAAGATTGTAGACCTACACAAGGCTGGAATGGGCTACAAGACCATCGCCAAGCAGCTTGGTGAGAAGGTGACAACAGTTGGTGCGATTATTCGCAAATGGAAGAAACACAAAATAACTGTCAATCTCCCTCGGCCTGGAGCTCCATGCAAGATCTCACCTCGTGGAGTTGCAATGATCATGAGAATGGTGAGGAATCAGCCCAGAACTACACGGGAGGATCTTGTCAATGATCTCAAGGCAGCTGGGAACATAGTCACCAAGAAAACAATTGGTAACACACTACGCTGTGAAGGACTGAAATCCTGCAGCGCCCGCAAGGTCCCCCTGCTCAAGAAAGCACTTATACAGGGCCGTCTGAAGTTTGCCAATGAACATCTGAATGATTCAGAGGAGAACTGGGTGAAAGTGTTGTGGTCAGATGAGACCAAAATCGAGCTCTTTGGCATCAACTCAACTCGCCGTGTTTGGAAGAGGAGGAATGCTGCCTATGACCTCAAGAACACCATCCCCACGTCAAACATGGAGGTGGAAACATTATGCTTTGGGGGTGTTTTTCTGCTAAGGGGACAGGACAACGTCACCGCATCAAAGGGACGATGGACGGCGCCATGTACCGTCAAATCTTGGGTGAGAACCTCCTTCCCTCAGCCAGGGCATTGAAAATGGGTCGTGGATGGGTATTCCAGCATGACAATGACCCAAAACACACGGCCAAGGCAACAAAGGAGTGGCTCAAGAAGAAGCACATTAAGGTCCTGGAGTGGCCTAGCCAGTCTCCAGACCTTAATCCCATAGAAAATCTGTGGAGGGAGCTGAAGGTTCGAGTTGCCAAACGTCAGGCTAGAAACCTTAATGACTTGAAGAAGATCTGCAAAGAGGAGTGGGACAAAATCCCTCCTGAGATGTGTGCAAACCTGGTGGCCAACTACAAGAAACGTCTAACCTCTGTGGGTTTTGCCACCAAGTACAAGGGTTTTGCCACCAAGTACTAAGTCATGTTTTGTAGAGGGGTCAAATACTTATTTCCCTCATTAAAATGCAAATCAATTTATAACATTTTTGACATGCGTTTTTCTGCATTTTTTTGTTGTTATTCTGTCTCTCACTGTTCAAATAAACCTACCATTAAAATTATAGACTGATCATTTCTTTGTCAGTGGGCAAACGTACAAAATCAGCAGGGCATCAAATACTTTTTCCCCTCACTGTATACTGCAAACCTCCCTCATAAGCATTCCTGTCTCTTCTATAGATGTTATATCCTTGTATTGCTACTGCTGCATCATCAAATTAATTATCTAAGTGAGACTCAGAAATGGCTAATATATGAATGTTATCTGATGTTAGCAAGTTATTGATTTCATTAATCTTATTTCTAAGGCTAGATATATTAATATGAGCTATTTTCAGGCCTTTCCTGGGTAGTGTATAAGAGATATGGAAAAGAGCAAACAAAGCAAGTGAAAAAAATATACATTCAGCAGTCCATTAATCAGTTAGTGTGTGTAAGTGGGTGCACCTGTGGATGTATTTCAAGGCCTACCTTCAAACTCAGTGCCTCTTTGCTTGACATAATGGGAAAATCAAAAGAAATCAGACCTCAGAAAGAAAATTGTAGACCACCACAAGTCTGGTTCATCCTTGGGAGCAATTTCCAAACGCCTGAAGGTACCACGTTCATCTGTACAAACAATAGCACGCAAGTATAAACACCATGGGACCACGCAGCCTTCATACCACTCAGGAAGGAGACGTGTTCTGTCTCCTAGAGATGAACGTACTTTGGTGCGAAAAGTGCAAATCAATCCCAGAACAACATCCTTGTGAAGATACTGGAGGAAACAGGTGCAAAAGTATCTATATCCACAGTAAAACGAGTCCTATATCGACATAACCTGAAAGGTCGCTCAGCAAGGAAGAAGCCACTGCTCCAAAACCGCCATGATAAAGCCAGACTACGGTTTCCAACTGCACATGGGGACAAAGATCGTACTTTTTGGAGAAATGTCCTCTGGTCTGATGAAACAAAAATAGAACTGTTTGGCCATAATGACCATTGTTATGTTTGAAGGAAAAAGGGGATTGCTTGCAAGCCGAAGAACATCATCCCAACCGTGAAGCACGGGGGTGGCAGCATCATGCTGTGGGGGTGCTTTGCTGCAGGAGGGACTGGTGCACTTCACAAAATAGATGGCATCATGAGGAAGGAAAATTATGTGGATATATTGAAGCAACATCTCAAGGCATCAGTCAGGAAGTTAAAGCTTTGTCGCAAATGGGTATTCCAAATGGACAATGACCCCAAGCATACTTCCAAAGTTGTGGCAAAATGGCTTAAGGACAACAAAGTCAAGGTATTGGAGTGGCCATCACAAAGCCCTGACCTCAATCCTATAGACAATTTGTGGGCAGAACTGAAAAAGCGTGTGCGAGCAAGGAGGCCTAGAAACCTGACTCAGTTACACCAGCTCTGTCAGTGTCACGTTCGTTCATAGACGGGACGGACCAAGGCGCAGTGTGATATGCATACATGTTTATTTGAACCGAATAAACAACGACAAAACAACAAACGAAACGAAACTTGAAGTCCAAGGTACACAAACAACATACCTCACACGGAACAAGATCCCACAACCCACTAGTGCCAATAGGCTGCCTAAGTATTGTCCCCAATCAGAGACAACGAGCGACAGCTGCCTCTGATTGGGAACCACACCGGCCAACATAGATCTAGACCTACTAGATCGAAAACATAGAACTACACAACATAGAAAATCACACCCTGACTCAACAAATAAGAGTCCCCAGAGTCAGGGCGTGACAGTCAGGATAAATGGACCAAAATTCACCCAACTTATTGTGGGAAGCTTGTGGAAGGCTACCTGAAACGTTTGACCCAAGTTAAACAATTTAAAAGGCAATGCTACCAAATACTAATTGAGTGTATGTAAACTTCTGACCCACTGGGAATGTGATGAAAGAAATAAAAGCTGAAATAAATCATTCTCTCTACTATTATTCTGACATTTCACATTCTTAAAATAAAGTGGTGATCCTAACTGACTTAAGACAGGCCATTTTTATTAGGATTAAATGTCAGGAATTGTGAAAAACTGAGTTTAAATGTATTTGGCTAAGGTGTATGTAAACTTCCGACTTCAACTGTATCTAGACAGCCACAAGCCTGGGACAATCCGCCATCCCAGCCACAATGGCTAACCGCGTCACAGGCTACTTTCAAGCCCTCAAGAAAACCCTGCTAGCTTGATAGGCATCTAGCTATAAGCTAGGCTAGCTGCTACACCAACCAGCTCCTCAGACCCAGCCTTGGCCAGCAGGATCACTGGACAGATCCCAGCACCTGATGCCAATCGCGTCACGGGATCCAAACTCAAAAGGTAGCTAGCTAGCAACAAAACTCTTTCAACAGACTCCCGAGTCTCCCGAGTGGCGCCGTGTTGTAAGGCACTGCATCGCAGTGGTAGCTGTGCCACTAGAGATTCTGGTTCGAATCCAGGCTCTGTCGTAGCCGACCGGGAGACCCATGGGGCGGCACACAATTGGCCCAGCGTCGTCCAGGGTAGAGGAGGGAATGGCCGGCAGGGATGTAGCTCAGTTGGTAGAGCATGGCGTTTGCAACGCCAGGGTTGTGGGTTCGATTCCCACGGGGGGGCAGTATAAAAAATAAAAAATAAAATAATAATGTATGCACTCACTAACTGTAAGTCGCTCTGGATAAGAGCGTCTGCTAAATGACAGACTTGCAAAACAACAAACCGTGCTCTCCCTCGTTCTGTGTTCAACCAGAAGTGATATGTTGCGCAGTGCGTTCAAGACAACTGGAGGCTAGAAGATGTGTAGCTGCTCAGTGTAAAGTTCAGCGCACAGCAGGGTTCTGCAGTCTCTCCGAGGGTGTTCTTAATGATGGATAGTTTTCCCTTCCTCTCCGCAGAGGAGAGGAAATAAGGGGGTTTGGGTGGGGGGAGTGGAGGGGGGCGTCTCAGGGTGATAACAATAGAGGGTGTTTGAGGCCTGATTGTGGTGGGAGGGGCCGCAAGATGAGATGGGAGGGGCCGTAGGGTGAGATGGGAGGGGCCGTAGGGTGAGATAGGAGCGTGGGTAGAGTGAGATGGGAGGGGTGTAAAGATGTCTTCCGCTGGTACAGCAAACATGACAGTGAACCCTGCTGCCCGCCCTTAATCTGTGACTGAAGGTCTGTCTGTCTAATGAGTGCTCTCTCTCTCGCTCTCTCAATAATCCCTCCTTATCATATTACATTACACCCATGCAGCATCTCAGCAGAGTGTCTGTGTGACTGGGCCTGGGGGGACTGCTGTCCCAGCCCCCCAACCACAGAGTTGACCAGGCTGTAATAGTTATATAGCTAGGCTGCTGTAAGCTATTGTGGAGCATTACTGACTAAAAAGGAGACCTTGTAACTTGTAAGTTATAAAGGGGCTGTTCAGTTGTAGAGGTAATGTTCTTGAACTGAACAACAATTGGCGTTATATCATCTGGGCTTCCATGTAGATATACAGGAGCTCTGATTCATGGAGTGGTTCTTTTATCTGTTCAACTGTATTATTAGGCATGTTGAGGGCTCCTTTGGGACTGCTCTTGTGGGAGATGGAACTGCAGTTGCTCTTTGTCCATCCTGTGCCTCCATGCATCTCTCTGTGATTTTGTGGCAGATGTGAACTGACTGTATGATGATGTAACACAGGTTGATGTTGTGCACTTGTGCTGAAAGAGACAACCTGTGCCAATAAAGCCAAGACCTCAGTGAGAGGGTTGCTGACTGTTCACGCTAGTGATGTAATTCAGGTACTGTTCCTCCACCAATCTTTGTATTACAAATGTAACAATGTTTTCCCGCTGTTTAACATGTGATCTTTGATGTTGTTTCTTTCTATTCTTGTGTTTTCTCTCTATTGTTCCTTGTCTATAGGTTGCTGAATAATTGAAATGGTATTTTGTAAAGTAAATTGCCATTGTGGTTAACAGTAGGGCTTTTTAAAACATGTATTGGCGTCTTCTTCTCTCTGTGTGTAATAGTACAACATAGTACTACTGTTCAGTGTTACTACTATGGTGAAGGTGCAACTGTGGATGCATTGTAGTCCTTCTAATGCAAATTATTACCAGGAGCATGTTCTGATAGGGTGGCAGGTTAGAGCATTGGGCCAGTAACCGAAAGTTGTTAGTTCGAATACTGGAGCCGACAAGGTGAAAAATCTGTTGCTGTGCCCTTGAGCAAGGCACTTAACCCTAATTGCTCTAGGGGTGCTGTACAATGATGACCCCACTCTCAGGGGGAGTTGGGAAATGCAAGAAACACATTTCCATTACACAATTGAGTGTAAGACGACAAATATAAGCACCCCCCAAATTATTATAATGTGTGTTAATCAATAGCATTTTTTCCATAAGTAGCTTTGACTTTTCATTATTGTGCCCTATTGTGCCCTATGCCTGCACTGTTACTATGTGAACTTGTAATGTAAAGTAAGACGTCGACAGAAAGTGGGTTTCCCCAGTCAGTGTACTCAGACTCACCTGTAATGTCACAGGGTTTCTGTCACCTCTCTAATTGGGGTGCTAGCTGTGCCACTAGAGATCCTGGTTCGAATCCAGGCTCTATCGTAGCCGGCCGCGACCGGGAGACCCATGGGGCGCACAATTGGCCCAGCGTCGTCCAGGGTAGGGGAGGGAATGGCCGGCAGGGATGTAGCTCAGTTGGTAGAGCATGGTGTTTGCAACGCCAGGGTTGTGGGTTCGATTCCCACGAGGGGGCCAGTATGAAAAAATAAAAATTATAAAAAAATAAATAATGTATGCACTCACTAATTGTAAGTCGCTCTGGATAAGAGCGTCTGCTAAATGACAAAAATGTAAATGTAATTATTCTGCTTCTTTGACCTTTCTATCAGTGTGTCTATGTGAATAGCTCCTATTTGAATGTGTAGCCCAGAGACATTTTCCTCATATTCTCTCCCTACGCTGTGAATGTGTTGATGTTTCAGAGCGTGGGAAGGGCAGGCAGGCCATACTGGGGGAGCACCCGTCCTCTTACGGAGACAATGGATACGGTAAGATCCCCCCTCTCAGCCCAAACACCAGAACACTACTCAGTCTATCGGCCTCCTTCATCTCTGGACATCTCTAGACACAGACTGCTACATTATCCACTCTATCCACACTCATTCACTGACCTCCGTTTCAAAATGTTTTCTCTAGTTTCATGCCTACTGAACACAACCCAGGTGGAAGTGAAAGTTGTAACCCCCCCCTTGTGTTATGTATTCCAGGGTCGCACTGCCCCCTGCTGCCTCTCCCAGGTAACAGCAGGTACAAGCTGAGCTCCCACGACATCCCAGAGGTGGTGGCTTACCCCCTGCCCCAGAGCTCCTCTTACAACAACCACGGCTCTAGCTCTGTTGCCATGGTGAGCGGCCTGCACCCCGCCAAGATGAACTGCACCCGCATCTTCAACCTTTTCTGTCTCTATGGCAACATCGAAAAGGTCAGCAGCAGGGGTCCATCTTAGGAGGGACTTAAGGGCATCCATGTGTGTGTTTGTGATAGTTTGAGTGTGAATGAACATTTCTTTGATGATTTTTTTTTGTTGTCAGTGTATGTTATTCTGTTTGAAGTATTTCTGTTTGAAGTAGGTGTACTAAAGCAGTAGTTCTCAAACCTCTCCTGGGGACCCGCAACCGTTCCATGTATTTGATCTATTCCAGAGCTAGCACATCTGATTCAAATTGTCAACTAATTATCAAGCACTTTACTAAGTGAATCAGGTTAGCTAGTTCAAGGTGCAACAAAATTGTGAAATGTCTGGGGGGCCCCGAGGATAGGTTTGAGAACCACTGTGCTAAAGGTGTATGTAGCTATATAGTATTTGAGGTTTGCTATGCACGTCATGTGTCTAAATGTGTGTGTGTGGCAGGTGAAGTTCATGAAGAGTGTCCCAGGCACTGCCCTAGTAGAGATGGGGGATGAGTATGCAGTGGACAGGGCCATCACTCACCTCAACAGCATCAAGGTGTTTGGCAAGAGGCTTAATGTCTGGTGAGTGTCTCCTTGTTAGCATGTTAGAGGATAGCTTAGCATCTGCAGTATTCAACCACAGAATTCATCTTATTGTCTAGTATCTTTTTACTCATTGTTTGTCTTGCATTCCCTCCCTCTCCATTTCTCTCTTCCTCCTTTTTCTTTCTCTCTCTCTCCCCCTATCCCTCTCTCCCTCTCTCCAGTGTGTCCAAGCAGCATGCGGTCATCCCCAGCCAGGTGTTTGAGCTGGAGGACGGCAGCAGCAGCTATAAGGACTTTGCCATGACCAGGAACAACCGCTTCACCAGCCAAGGCCAGGCCTCCAAGAACATCATCCAGCCACCCTCCTGTGTATTGCACTACTACAACGTCCCCCCCTGCATCTCAGAGGACCAGCTACTGAGGGTAGGGCTGTAATGATGTCTATGGTAGGGATAGGATGTGAGCAGATGCCTGAGGGGTTAAAGGTCAAGGCTAGGGAACGGGATGTAGGAAGTAAGGTCAGATTTATGGTTAACTCCCATCCTGTATACTGCACTACTGCAACTTCCCTCCCGGTATCTGAAAGTACCAGCTACTGAGGTTAGGGCTGGGATGGCAGGGTAGGGTGTGGGGAAGGGTTTCGGAGGTCTGTATGGGGTAGGGTTTAGCGTTGACTCTCATCCTGTGAGCTGCACTACTACAAGCCCCTCCCCCTACATTTCAGAGGGCCAGCTGGAACTTGGGCATGTGGTTGGAAGTAGGTGGATATCTGATGTTTGGTGGATAGGAGGCCTAAGAGATTCAATTATTCTGCTACTCTTTTTCTGCACAATTGCTTCCATAGAAGAAGAGGACCACTGATGGATCTACCAGTCATTCACTGTCAAAGATCTATGTACTTTGACTGTTATTAAAGAGCTCCATCTTGTGGATGTGGTTAGAAAAACACAAGTATTCCCTCAGCTGTCGTTGTTGACTGTTGTTTGATTTTTTACAGTTATGCTCAGAGCATGATGTGCCAGGTTTCACCAAGTTCAAGATGTTTGATGCAAAGCGTAAGTTTGGCCTTTTTTCACTTTTTCCATTTTGTTAGGCTGTTGAAGGAGTTAGCTGTACTGTCATACTGAAGTTATCCTACTGTCCTCTCTTCTCATCAGCCTCCTCCAAAACCATATCTGGCTTGTTAGAGTTTGACTCCAAGACGCATGCGGTCGAGGTCTTGACCGTCCTAAACCACTACCAGATCAGAATACCAAGTAAGTGACCAAATGGCCTTGCTTTCCTCAACAGTGACCACACACTAGCGCCAAACACTCCACCGTTAGTAATCACTCCCTAGCAGGATAACTGAGTGTGTCACATACAGTCAGAGAAATGCCCAGAAAAATTGGATTCAGACCAAATTTACATGAAGACCTGAATACTAAGAAAATGTATCTCCTAAATCCTATCTAATCAAACTAATTTAAATATAGATCAGTGCTTCGTTACATTCAATCTGCCCCTTCACAGCCTTTCTTATTACCACTCTATTATTGCTGAGTGGAATAGCATGGGGGACATGTTATACAATCCAAGGGGGAGAATGCTGTCAATGCTGTCTGTTCTATGAGCAGGTGGTTGATTTGCACATTATTTCTCCTGTCTGTTGGTTGGCACCACAGGTGTTTCAGCCTGGCCCTGTGGAGTTGTTTGTTATTAGAGAGGGAGATTAGGTGTGTGTGTGTGTGTGTGTGTGTGTGTGTGTGTGTGTGTGTGTGTGTGTGTGTGTGTCTTGAGACAGGGAGCACACTAGGACAGGAGTCTGCACAATCTGCTGCATACCTTTTTCTCTTCTCAGACCGGACTTAACGCTGCTGTGTTCACAATCCTCCCTGCCAATGTCCCCAGCAGAGTGTGTGGGCATGCCATGTGAGCATGTGTGTTTGTTTGTGTTTATGAATATGTGTGAGTGTATAGTAGGTGTGTAACCCAGTGTGTCTGACCTTTTCCAGATGGCTCTAACCCCTACACCCTGAAGCTGTGCTTCTCCACGTCCTCTCACCTCTGAGAAACTCAGGACCAGGGCACCAGCAGGACTGACCAGAGCCCAGCAGGAGAGGGAGAGAGACGGAGAAGGAGAGAGAGAGAGAGAGAGAGAGAGAGAGAGAGAGAGAGAGAGAGAGAGAGAGAGGATGGGGCTGGGAGGGACAGAGTACTGAGCTATCAAGACACAGACTGACTGTCTCCCGTTGAAGTGGAGAAGACTACTGAAACACAAGTGTGAAACACTGGAAAATTGCTGAAGAGGTTTTCTCTTGTACCTCTTATTTTGTAGTATTTTTTGTTCTGTTTGTTTTTAAGTTGTCTCTGTATAGAGAGAGGCAATCAGATCTAAGAACAGAGAGACGACACCCTCTCTTCCCAGCATCCATTTGGCCTGAGCATGGTACTGTAATGTAACAGATGACCCCTGAAAAGACTTGTTGTGGACAGAATGAGATTACTTGCTAATTTTTGCATTGTGGTCGAAGACTGAATAGAGGACATCCAATATGCCCATGCTGGTGAAGACTATCCAAAATGGTCGCCATATTTATGGGTTGACAGTGCTTCATTTATGCTCAGCTTATTCAGTTGAGCAGCAGAAATTCAGTCGGTACTTCAGTGGTACAATGTGTCAATATTAATTTAAAATCGCACTGTAACATGTAAATGTGTATAGAATTTAAATGAAATCTCTGCTATAGAGGGGTGCGACGGGGGAGGGGGGTAATATTATTAATCTTATTTGAGGACATTGTGTCAGCAGGTGTTTTGCTTTGGAGTGGAACGTTTAAAGATGCGTTTTAGACACTGTGTTTGTACGATGTTTACACATGAAGAGCCCATGGTCTGTGTAGTATGTCAGTGTTTTGGGGCACTCTGTTTGAGTGTTAGAACTGGGTTCAGTGTTAGTATCATGGCTTCCCTGCACTGGTTCAGTGTCAGTAGTTTTGCACATTCAGACTGTTTTAGTGTTTAGTGACAAGCCGATATGTGTTATGTTCACAAAATGGCTGAATCCAGAATCATTGTACATCACCCCAAGCTCTTTGCCTCATTAATTAGCAAATATATTAACATTAATTAGCATATATAAAACATGTATGGACATTTTCACATTTTCTAATCCTTCAAATACCTAAGGTTATTTGGAAACAGCCCTGTCAAAGACTGTAACAAATAATATGATTGTAAAAATGATTTGCACAACAAATGTGGAATTCCATTTTACTTGCAAAATATGGCAAAATAAGGAAATGACATGGTAACGCCAAATTCCATTGGTCTACTCTGTATGTAGTACTGTATAACATTAGCAAATACATACAGTACAAAACTTAAGGTGTTATTCAAACCTTTCTGCAAGTAGCAAATTGCAATATTATCCGTTGCTGGGGAGGCTTATCTAGGCACAGAATCATGGGTTGGTTGGTTCTGAATGCATCCTGAGAGCATGACATTTATTAGACATTCAGCAGTCTACAGATCCTCTTACATCTTATTATTCGATAATTGTTCCACATTCCGACTTCCATTTCAAAAGCCTGGAGTTACCATAAACAGCGGTCTTGTGCTTAAGTTAATGTTATCATCAAATGTAAGACAAGGAGGGTCTTAAATTCTCACTACACGCATGTTCAGGTGGGTAGATCCCATGATGTCCATGTCTGACTGGTCATTAAATGGCATCGTGTCTATGGCTTTGTGGTGGATTTTATGGAGTTTTGTGGTCTGTGCCAGGGATAGTCACTGGAGTGACACCAGAATAAAATCCTCACGCACACTACTGATTGTACAATCTCCAGCCCTATGAGCTTTGAGAACACACTCCAATTAATTCCCTTAAACAAACTTCAGAGGATCCCTCTGCACACAAATGTATCTCTGAGGTCATAACTTGTTCAAATAGAACACTGCAGCCTTTGCTTTCTAGAGCCCCCACTGTCAATGAAGGAAAGCAGGTTCACACAGCCAAAGCTTTACTTTTCATGACTTGAGAAGAAGGAAGTTGCCATGTTAATGTGGAGAGAGCTGGTTGAGAGGTTGGGAGACAGAACAGGAAATGCGAGGATAAAAACTGAGACATATTAGTGATAGTTATCTTCCCTGTACACAGCTAGTGACATGTACTTGAATAACAAACATGACTTGCTCTGTTAACTCTTAACACTAAGAAAAACACAAACTTATACAAACCCAAGTGGGCACACACTTACAAACACCTCTATCTCCTATCTCTCTCTTTTTCACACTCCAGCCTGGTCTCTAGCTTTCCTACACACACCCTTGGTGCCCAGTAATCCGTTGGGGAGTGCTGGTCTCTCTTGTGACCCTCTCTCTAAATTTACAGCGGCCTGTTGCTGTTCCCTATGTGGGTCTCTCATATTTCTTGTGCCGGCTGCGACACTAATAATAGCAGTGCTGCGACACTGAGCCGAGGAGGGTATCTCTCTCTCTCTCTCTCTCTCTCTCTCTCTCTCTCTCTCTCTCTCTCTCTCTCTCTCTCTCTCTCTCTCTCTCTCTCTCTCTCTCTCTCTCTCTCTCTCTCTCTCTCTCTCTCTCTCTCTCTCTCTCTCTCTCTCTCTCTCTCTCTCTCTCTCTCTCTCTCTCTCTCTCTCTCTCTCTCTCTCTCTCTCTCTCTCTCTCTCTCTCTCTCTCTCTCTCTCTCTGCTGGGGCCTTTTCTAGTTCCCTGGCTTTCTTTATTTAGCCACTGACCCGCTCCTCTTTTCTCTTCGGAACAGAGGGCAGGTCACAGGCTCATTAGCATATTTTTATCATTACTGGGTCTTATGGTCAGCACTTAATCAGAGTATTATGAGTGCTATACTGAAGGTGAAATAAACCAACAGCAAGGATTTACGAGGAAGATAGTAACTCATATGAACTTACACAGACTTCACTAGAGCAGAGAGGGAGGGGCTCTAATGAGAAAGTCCAAATTAGCACAGATGTCCTCCAGCTCTTTGTGGCCCAGTTTTCTAGGTGAGCCAAACCTATCTATGTAAACAGGTGCCCTTGAGCCCAGAAATACCCAGAGAGATCCTTGTCTCTTCATATATGCGATTCCCACTAACCAATCCATTATGATTCTAGCCTCACGTGCCAGGCTTGACAGCTCTCCTGTATGCTGACAGCTAGCTCTGATTCTCTGTACCTGAAAGTCACATAAATTACATTTTATAACTGCAGAAGAGCATGTCGCACACAGGGGGAAAAGTCCTTCAGGAGAACCAAAATGTCACATTTAATCCAGGGATGGTAGGGGGATCTCCTGGCTCAGTAGTCCTGGCCTTTGGACATTTGTGTTTGTGTGTAGGCCTATGTGTGTGTTTAGTGTATCTTGAGAGTGTGTGTTGATCCAATGCCACCCACCCGGATACCCGACCGCAGTCTTTTTCTCAGGTCCAGTAAATCTCTTATGGCTCTGTGAGGGGTTATTTGAGGACAGCTGTGAATCCCACCTCGAGCCATCCGGCGGACAGTTACCAGCATTGCTGACCAGTGAGCCCTGGCCACGACCTTGTCACATGGGTCTTACAGTGTGTGCGGCAATGGAGACTGTGTATGAGGAGTCCTGTATGGTAATGGGTTTATACAGCTTTAAGGACAAATTACATTTTATTTCACAGGGCTGCGTTCAGTGCGAAAAAACGGTGTGAAACGTAACGGAAACGGTGCTGTTCTGAACGACCAGTTGAACAACCAGGGAGGGGTTGGGTTGTGGGTTGTAATCCTCTGCTACCCCACCAGGATATGATTAAAACATAATTACAGAATGAGATTTTAGTCTTTGATGGAAAGGCCTCATACATAATTGATAATGTACGCATTAGTTATTTTGTTATTTTTGGGGAGCTATAGCTAGCTATTTATTTTATGTCTGTGTAATTGCAAGCAGTTCCTTAGGCGTCAGTAAAAATAATACCCCTACGAGGTAAACGTGTTACCCTTTATGAAAATGAGCTCTTGAGAAAGCCATTACAATGCACAATATTATTATATTAACTTCCTAACAACCCTCAGCCCAACTCTAAACTCATTTATATAACTCCCAGGAACTCTGGGGAGAAAGCCAAGTTCAAGCCCTGCCAATGCAAACACACTAACTGAGAAATAAGGCTACGAAAGCAAGTTTGTGGAAGTCTGACTAGCTCAAACTAATCAAATAGAGGGTTATCTTGACCTTGTTCTTTTTATTGTGTCAGTATTGAAGGATTACAATGCATATGTCTCACATTTTGCAAATAGTCAGTTTGCTGCCAAAAAACACAGCTATTCATTACATTTATGAACCTCCACATCTAGCACTTATGTATGGTGACTGATCATCACATTTAGCTTTTCTATGTCAGCTCTCCTATTCAGAATGAATTTACGATGGAAGTTTGTTCTTGCCCTTGTTCTATTCGAGCATGAACACAAACAGTAGCCATCACTGATGCAATGCCGTGACTTTGTCGACTTTCAAACAACTGAAACAAAATTTGGTGACAACCTGAGCAATCTACAGTCATGGTCAAAAGTTTTGAGAATGACACAGGTATTGGTCTTCACAAAGTTTGCTGCTTCAGTGTTTTTAGATATTTTTGTCAGATGTTACTATGGTATACTGAAGTATAATTACAAGCATTCCATAAGTGTCAAAGGCTTTTATTGACAATTACATTAAGTTTATACAAAGAGTCAATATTTGCAGTGTTGACCCTTCTTTTTCAAGACCTCTTCAATCCGCCCTGGCATGCTGTCAATTAACTTCTAGGCCACATCCTGACTGATGGCAGCCCATTCTTGCATAATCAATGCTTGGAGTTTGTCAGAATTTGTGCGTTTTTGTTTGTCCACCCGCCTCTTGAGGATTGACCACAAGTTCTCAATGGGATTGAGGTCTGGGGAGTTTCCTGTCCATGGACCCAGAATGTCGATGTTTTGTTCCCCGAGCCACTTAGTTATCACTTTTGCCTTATGGCAAGGTGCTCCATCATGCTGGAAAAGGCATTGTTCGTCACCAAACTGTTCTTGGATGGTTGGGAGAAGTTGCTCTCGGAGGATGTGTTCGTACCATTCTTTATTCATGGCTGTGTTCTTAGGCAAAATTGTGAGTGAGCCCACTCCCTTGGCTGAGAAGCAACCCCACACATGAATGGTCTCAGGATGCTTTACTGTTGGCATGACACAGGACTGATGGTAGCGCTCACCTTGTCTTCTCCGGACAAGCTTTTTTCCGGATGCCCCAAACAATCGGAAAGGGGATTCATCAGAGAAAATGACTTTACCCCAGTCCTCAGCAGTCCAATCCCTGTACCTTTTGCAGAATATCAGTCTGTCCCTGATGTTTTTCCTGGAGAGAAGTGGCTTCCTCGCTGCCCTTCTTGACACCAGGCCATCCTCCAAAAGTCTCCGCCTCACTGTGCATGCAGATGCACTCACACCTGCCTGCTGCCATTCCTGAGCAAGCTCTGCACTGGTGGTGCTCCGATCCTGCAGCTGAATCAACTTTAGGAGACGGTCCTGGCGCTTGCTGGACTTTCTTGGGCGCCCTGAAGCCTTCTTCACAACAATTGAACCTCTCTCCTTGAAGTTCTTGATGATCCGATAAATGGTTGATTTAGGTGCAATCTTACTAGCAGCAATATCCTTGCCTGTGAAGCCCTTTTTGTGCAAAGCAATGATGACGGCACGTGTTTTCTTGCAGATAACCATGGTTAACAGAGGAAGAACAATGATTTCAAGCACCACCGTCCTTTTAAAGCTTCCAGTCTGTTATTCTAACTCAATCAGCATGACAGAGTGATCTCCAGCCTTGTCCTCGTCAACACTCTCACCTGTGTTAACGAGAGAATCACTGACATGATGTCAGCTGGTCCTTTTGTGGCAGGGCTGAAATGCAGTGGAAATGTTTTTTTGGGATTAAGTTCATTTTCATGGCAAAGAGGGACTTTGCAATTAATTGCAATTCATCTGATCACTCTTCATAACATTCTGGAGTATATGCAAATTGCCATCATAACAACTGAGGCAGCAGACTTTGTGAAAATTAATATTTGTGTCATTCTCAAAATTTTTGACCACGACTGTAGACTAGTCTGAAGCCTCCATACCCTGAGGGCCCTACTCTAGTTTTATTGTGTTTGTTCTGTTCCACAAGGAGACCATTACCTCAATCAACATCACTATACGTTTACTGCTCTTATCCAAATAGTGATAGCAGGCAGCAGATGATATGACGTTAGGTAAATAGCAGAATGTTATTGCACCTCTCAACTGAAGATTATTTATTGCTTTTTAAAGTGCCTCAATGATCCCTGTGTACTAACGATAACGGCTAGACAAAGATAAACCAACACAGAATCCAGTCAGCTCCATGGGCTGTATATACACATTTTTCAGTAGATCATGTGATTTCCTTTGTCACTCTATGGTAGGTCTACAGTTGCTGAAGAGGTCTCAAGTTCCCACCTCATCCTCTCTGACCTCCTTATCTCCTCAAATTGTCTAGAGAGTACTGTGGGTAGAGGATAGTTTTGTAAATAGATCTAGCAGTTTCTCTCAAGTGCACTGTGGGTAGTGGCAAGCCTTAGTCTGCTCTCCTCTGAGGAATACACAAACCCCCTCTGCTACTGCTGCTAGAATCAATAGGCCAAGTACAAAATATGGGTATAATTAGAGACAACTTCTCTGGGTTTATATACAGCAGGAACACCTTCATACTGTAGCCTACAGTACGCTCATTTCATTTCCCTCTTCTGACTTTATAAATGCTCTGCTAAGCTTGAGGCATTATTCAACCAAACTGAGACCTCCTTTCTGTGTGACCTATTTTGAACGACCCGGTCTCTTCTGCAACTTCTCATTTAAGAAACACCTCCACGTCTAATATTTATGAATGCGAGAAAGGCGTTTGGAAACTTGCATAACTAGTTCCTATCTTAGCCACAGAAAGCTAGAAGCTGTGTAGCGTCTACTATTGACATAGACATGAATATATTAGAAAATAGGTACCTAAAATTAAAGCTAATTAAATTAAACAAATAAAGGACTACTGTGGAAGAGGATTTCTGGCAGTGGGCTAAAAGCGGCTTGGTTCCTGAGTGCAGTGCATTCGGAAAGTATTCAGACCCCTTGACTTTTTCCACATTTTGTTACGTTACAGCCGTATTCTAAAATGGATTAAATCGTTTTTTCCCTTCATCAATCTACACACATTACTCCATAATGTCAAAGCAAAACAGTTTTTTAGACATTTTTGCAAATGTATAAGAAAGAAATAAACTGAAATATCACATTTACAAAAGTATTCAGACCCTTTACTCAGTACTTTGTGGAAGCACTTTTGACAGCGATTACAGCCTAGAGTCTAATTGGGTATGACATTACACACTTGGCACACCTGTATTTGGGGAGTTTCTTCCATTCTTCTCTGCAGAGCCTCTCAAGCTCTGTCAGGTTGGATGGGGAGCGTCACTGCACAGCTATTTTCAGGTCTCTCCAGAGGTGTTAGATCGGCTTCAAGTCCGGGCTCTGGCTGGGCCACTCAAGGACTTTCAGAGACTTTACACTCCTGCGTTGTCTTGGCTGTGTACTTAGGGTCGTTGTCCTGTTGGAAGGTGAACCTTCACCCCAGTCTGAGGTCCTGAGTGCTCTGGAGCAGGTTTTCATCAAGGATCTCTCTGTACTTTGCTCCGTTCATCTTTCCCTCGATCCTAACTAGTCTCCCAGTCCCTGCCGCTGAAAAACATCCCCACAGCATGATGCTGCCACCACCATGCTTCACCGTAGGGATGGTTCCAGGTTTTCTCCAGATGTGACACTTGGCATTCAGGCCAAAGAGTTCAATCTTGGTTTCATCAGACCAGAGAATTTTGTTTATCATGGTCTGAGAGTCTTTAGGTGCCTTTTGGCAAACTCCAAGCGGGTTATCATGTGCCTTTTACTGAGGAGTGGCTTCCGTCTGGCCACTCTACCATAAAGGCCTGATTGGTGGAGTGCTGCAGAGATGGTTGTCCTTCTGGAAGGTTCTCCCATCTCCACAGAGGAACTCTGGAGCTCTGTCAGAGTGATCATTGGGTTCTTGTTCACCTCCCTGACCAAGGCCCTTCTCCCCCAATTGCTCAGTTTGGCCGGGCGGCCAGCTCTAGGAAGAGTCTTGGTGGTTACAAAATTCTTCCATTTAAGAATGATGAAGGCCACTGTGTTCTTGGGGACCTTCAATGCTGCAGATATTTTTTGGTACCCTTCCCTAGATCTGTGCCTCGACACAATCCTGTCTCGGAGCTCTACGGACAATTCCTTCGACCTCATGGCTTGTTTTTTGCTGTGACATGCACTGTCAACTGTGGGACCTTATATAGACAGGTGTGTGCCTTTCCAAATTATGTCCAATCAATTGAATTTACCACAGGTGGACTCCAATCAAGTTGTAGAAACATCTCAAGGATGATCAATGGAAACAGGATGCACCTGAGCTCAATTTTGAGTCTCATAGCAAAGGGTCTGAATACTTATGTAAATAAGGTATTTCTGTTTTGTTTTTTTATACAACTGCAAAAATCTGTTTTCGCTTTGTCATGATGGGGTATTGTGCATAGATTGATGAGGAAAACAATTAATTTAATACATTTTAGAATAAGGCTGTAGCGTAACAAAATGTGGAAAAAGTCAAGGTGTCTGAATACCTTCCAAATGCACTGTATATTAAGTAATATAATTATATAATTGACACAAACTGCACTCCCAGGCATTCTAGGTTGTGTATACAGTAGGGTAGCTGTAGCCTGTAGGCTGACAGCTCTCTGTGATAACCATGAGAAGGAGAGAGAGCAAAGAGTAGGAAGCAGAGAGAGGTGACAATGATTTATTGAAAAGAGTGTATACTTCACTCACTAGTTATTTTTGTTTGAATTACATTGCTTGTAATGACTATAATGTGCGGTTGTATAATGCCTCATTTTCATTGTCAACTCTGCCACAGAGAGCAGGCATATCCTTAGCAAATGTGAGGAGATTCCACCACCAGTGACCAAATCCAACAATGACGAGACCGCCTACAGGGAGGAGGTGAGGGCTCTGGGAGTATGGTGCCAGGAAAATAACCTCTCACTCAACGTCAACAAAACAAAGGAGATGATCGTGGACTTCAGGAAACAGCAGAGGGTGCATCCCCCTATCCACATCGACTGGGCCGCAGTGGAGAAGGTGGAAAGCTTAAAGTTCCTTGGCGTACACATCAATGACAAACTGAAATGGTCCACCCACGCAGACAGTGTGGTGAAGAAGGCACAACAGAGCCTCTTCAACCTCAGGAGGCTGAAGAAATTTGGCTTGGCACCTAAAACACTCACAAACATTTACAGATGCACAATTGAGAGCATCCTGTCGGGCTATATCACCGCCTGGTACGGCAACTGCACCGCCCACAACCGCAGGGCTCTCCAGAGGGTGGTGCGGTCTGCCGAACGCATTACCGGGGGCAAACTACTCGCCCTCCAAGACACCTACAGCACCCGATGTCACAGGAAGGCCAAAAAGATAATCAAGGACATGAACCACCTGAGCCACTGCCTGTTCACCCCGCTATCATCCAGAAGGCGAGGTCAGTACAGGTGCATCAAAGCTGGGACAGAGAGAATGAAAAACAGCTTTTATCTTAAGGCCATCAGACTGTTAAATAGCCATCACTAGCACATTAGAGGCTGCTGCTGCCTATTGAAATCACTGGCCACTTTAAGAAATGTACCTATCTTGCACTACTCATCTTATATGTATATACTGTATTCTGTTCTATAATATTCTACTGTATCTTAGTCCATGCCGCTCTGTCATTGCTTGTCCATATATATAAATATTCTTAAATTCCATTCCTTACTAGATTTGTGTGTATTGGGTATATGTTGTGAAATTGTTAGATATTACTTGTTAGATATTACTGCACTGTCAGAGCTAGAAGCACAAGCATTTCGCTACACCCGCAATAACACATTTGATTTGATTTGATTTTAATTCCAGTAGTGTACAATTTGTGCACATTTTCTAGACCCAGAAGAGTAATCTAAAGAGGATTTTGGAGTTGGAAACCAGAAAAAGTGGACAATGGACATCAGCCCACTGATGGAATTGACCTTCCTTTAGGACAGTGAGGAAGATTGGCGTCAAGTACAAACAGAATGAGTCATACAAACAATAAGGATGAATGACCTGAAGTGGCAGGTGTGGTGATGGTCATGATAAAAATGATTCTGGTCCAGTAGGAGTGACATCTTTGGAGAAAGTGGACCCCTGCCTTTTGGCTGACCCATGTGTGGTTTCGGGTTGGGTGAGGGAGTTGGGTGCTGTTGAATCGGTGAAGGTAACCCAAAGTGTACTTGTGATCCTTTTTTGTGTTTCTTAGTATTGGTATTTGGTATTTTATTAGGATCCCCATTAGCTGTTGCAAAAGCAGCAACTACTCTTCCTGGGGTCCACATAAAACATGAAACATGGCATACTACAGAACATTAATAGACAAGAACAGCTAAAGGACAGAACTACATCAATATATATTTTTTTAAAGGCACACGTAGCCTACAGTCGTGGTCAAAAGTTTTGAGAATGACACAAATATTAATTTTCACAAAGTCTGCTGCCTCAGTTGTTATGATGGCAATTTGCATATACTCCAGAATGTTATGAAGAGTGATCAGATGAATTGCAATTAATTGCAAAGTCCCTCTTTGCCATGAAAATGAACTTAATCCCCCCAAAAAACATTTCCACTGCATTTTAGCCCTGCCACAAAAGGAGCAGCTGACATCATGTCAGTGATTCTCTCATTAACACAGGTGAGAGTGTTGACGAGGACAAGGCTGGAGATCACTCTATCATGCTGTTTTAGTTAGAATAACAGACTGGAAGCTTTAAAAGGAGGGTGGGGCTTGAAATCATTGTTCTTCCTCTGTTAACCATGGTTATCTGCAAGAAAACACGTGCCGTCATCATTGCTTTGCACAAAAAGGGCTTCACAGGCAAGGATATTGCTGCTGGTAAGATTGCACCTAAATCAACCATTTATCAGATCATCAAGAACTTCAAGGAGAGAGGTTCAATTGTTGTGAAGAAGGCTTCAGGGCGCCAAAGAAAGTCCAGCAAGAGCCAGGACCATCTCCTAAAGTTGATTCAGCTGCGGGATCGGGGCACCACCAGTGCAGAACTTGCTCAGGAATGGCAGCAGGCAGGTGTGAGTGCATCTGCACGCACAGTGAGGCGAAGACTTTTGGAGGATGGCCTGGTGTCAAGAAGGGCAGCGAGGAAGCCACTTCTCTCCAGGAAAAACATCAGGGACAGACTGATATTCTGCAAAAGGTACAGGGATTGGACTGCTGAGGACTGGGGTAAAGTCATTTTCTCTGATGAATCCCCTTTCCGATTGTTTGGGGCATCCGGAAAAAGCTTGTCCGGAGAAGACAAGGTAAGCGCTACCATCAGTCCTGTGTCATGCCAACAGTAAAGCATCCTGAGACCATTCATGTGGGGTTGCTTCTCAGCCAAGGGAGTGGGCTCACCTCACAATTTTGCCTAAGAACACAGCCATGAATAAAGAATGGTACCAACACATCCTCCGAGAGCAACTTCTCCCAACCATCCAAGAACAGTTTGGTGACGAACAATGCCTTTTCCAGCATGATGGAGCACCTTGCCATAAGGCAAAAGTGATAACTAAGTGGCTCGGGGAACAAAACATCAACATTTTGGGTCCATGGCCAGGAAACTCCCCAGACCTTAATCCCATTGAGAACTTGTGGTCAATCCTCAAGAGGCGGATGGACAAACATAAACGCACAAATTCTGACAAACTCCAAGCATTGATTATGCAAGAATGGGCTGCCATCAGTCAGGATGTGGCCCAGAAGTTAATTGACAGCATGCCAGGGCGGATTGCAGAGGTCTTGAAAAAGAAGGGTTATCACTGCAAATATTGACTCTTTGCATAAACTTAATGTAATTGTCAATAAAAGCCTTTGACACTTATGGAATGCTTGTAATTATACTTCAGTATACCATAGTAACATCTGTCAAAAATATCTAAAAACACTGAAGCAGCAGACTTTGTGAAGACCAATACTTGTGTCATTCTCAAAACATTTGACCACAACTGTACATATCAATACATACACACAAACTATCTAGGTCAAATAAGGGAGAGGCGTTGTGTCGTGAGGTGTTGCTTCATTTGTTTTTTGAAACCAGGTTTGCTGTTCATTTGAGCAATATGAGATGGAATGGAGTTCCATGCAATAATGGCTCTATATAATACTGTACACTTTCTTGAATTTGTTCTGGATCTGGGGACTGTAAAAAGACCCATGGTGGCATGTCTGGTGGGGTAAGTGTGTTTGTCAGAGCTGTGTGTAAACTGACTATGCAAACAATTTGGGATTTCCAACACATGAATGCTTCTTATAAAAGTAAGAAGTGATGCAGTCAGTCTCTCCTCAACTCTTAGCCAAGAGAGACTGGCATGCATAGTATTTATATTAGCCCTCTGATTACAACGAAGAGCAAGACGTGCCACTCTGTTCTGGGCCAGCTGCAGCTTAACTAGGTCTTTCCTTGCAGCACTCGACCACACAACTGGAGAATAATCAAGATAAGACAAAACTATAGCCTACAGGACTTGCTTTGTGTAGAGTGGTGTCAAAAAAGCAGAGCATCTCCTTATTATGGACAGACCTCTCCCCATCTTTACAACCATTGAATCAATATGTTTTGACCATGACAGTTTACAATCTAAGGTAACTCCAAGTAATTTAGTCTCCTCAACTTGTTCAACAGCCGCACAATTTATTACCAGATTCAGCTGAGGTCCAGAACTTAAGGAATGATCTGTACCAAATACAATGCTCTCAGTTTTAGAGATGTTCAGGACCAGTTTATTACTGTTCACCCATTCCAAAACAGACTGCCACTCTTTGTTAAGGGTACTCCTGAGTGGCGCAGTGGTCTAAGGCACTGCATCGCAGTGCTAACTGTGCCACTAGAGATCCTGGTTCGAATCCAGGCTCTGTTGCCGCCGGCTGCGACCGGGAGACTCATGGGCGGCGCACAATTGGTCCAGGGTAGGGGAGGGAATGGCCGCCAGGGTTGTGGGTTCAATTCCCACGGGGGGCCAGTATAAAAAAAATATGTATTCACTAACTGTAAGTCGCTCTGGATAAGAGCGTCTGCTAAATGACTAAAATGTAAAAATGTTTCAGTGACTTAATTAGCTGTGGTTGCTGATGTGTATATGATTGAATCATCAGCATACATGGACACACATGCTTTGTTTAATGCCAATGGCAGGTCATTGGTAAAAATAGAAAAGAGTAGAGGGCCTAGAGAGCTGCCCTGCGAAGCTTCCATTAAAGAAACCCCTTTGAGTTCTATTAGATAGATAGCTCTGAATCCACGATATGGCAGAGGTTGAAAAGCCATAACACATGCGTTTTTTCAACAACAGGTTATGGTCAATAATATCAAAGGCTGCACTGAAATCTAACAGTACAGCTCCCACAATCTTCTTATTATCAATTTCTTTCAACCAATCATCAGTAATTTGTGTCAGTGCAGTACATGTTGAGTGCCCTTCTCTATAAGCATGCTGAAAGTATGTTGTTAATTTGTTTATAGAGAAATAGCATTGTATTTGGTCAAACACATTTTTTTCCAACTGTTTGCTAAGAGCTGGCAGCAAGCTGATAGGTCTGCTGTTAGAACCAGTAAAGGCCGCTTTACCACGGAATGACTTTGGTTTCCCTCCAGGCCTGAGGACAAAGACTTTCCTCTAGACTCAGATTAAAGATCTGACATCCTCAGTAGCTTTCCATCTAAGTTGTCAATGCCAGGAGGTTTGTCATTATTGATCGATAACATTAATTTTTCCACTTCTCCCACACTAACTTTACAAAATTCAAACGTGCAATGCTTTTCTTTCATTATTTGTTTTTTTATGCATGAATACGATGGCTCACTGTTCGTTGTTGGCATTTCCTGCCTAAGTTTGCCCACTTTGCCAATTAAGTCATAAAAATAATTGGCAACATCAAATGGTTTGGTGATGAATAAGCCATCTGATTCGATGAAAGATAGAATTGAATTAGTCTTTCTGGCCATAATTCCATTTAAAGTACTCCATAATTCTTTATATCATTGATCTTGGCTTCATAATACAGTTTCTTCTTCATTTTGTTGAGTTCAGTCACATAATTTCTCAATTTGCAGTAAGTCAGCCAGTCAGATGTGCAGCCAGACTTATTAGCCACTCCTTTTGCCCCATCTCTTTCAACCATACAGTTTTTCAATTCCTCATCAATCCATGGAGCCTTAACAGTTCTAACAGTCAGTTTCTTAACAGGTGCATGTTTATCAATAATTGGAAGAAGCAATTTCATAAATTCATCAAGTGCAGCGTCTGGATGCTCCTTATTAATCACATCAGACCAACAAATATTAAGAGTTGCAGCAAAATCTTTTGTATGATTTCTTATACACTATTTTAGGCCCAGCTTTTGGAACTTTGGCTTTCCTGGATATAGCCACTATATTGTGATCACTGCATCCAATTGGTACAGATACAGTTATAGAACAAAGTTCTACAGTATTAGTAAAAATGTGATCGATGCATGTGGATGATCTTGTTTCTGTAGTGTTTGTAAACATCCTGGTAGGTTGATTAATAACCTGAACCAGATTATAGGCACTGGTTACAGTGAGAAGCTTCCTCTTGAGTGGACAGTTTGATGAAAAACAGTCAACATTCAGGTCCCCAAGAAAGTAGACCTCTCTGTTTACATCACATACACTATCAAGCATTTCACACATATTATTTAGATACTGACTGTTCGCACTTGGTGGCCTATAGCAACACCCCAAAAGAAAAGGCTTTAGATGTGCCAGGTGAACATGCAACCACAACTTTTCAATAACACTTGACATAAGTTCTTCTCTAAGCATTACAGGGATATGGCTCTGAACGTATACAGCAATATATGTCTCTTCTATAGATGTTATATCCTTGTATTGCTACTGCTGTATCATCAAATGAATTATCAAAGTGAATCTCAGAAATGGCTAATATATGAATGTTATCTGATGTTAGCAAGTTATTGATTTCATTAACCTTATTTCTAAGACTACATATATTAATATGAGCTATTTTCAGCCCTTTCCTGGGTAGCTTATCAGAGATAGACATAATATGGAAAAGAGCAAACAAAGCAAGAGAAACAAAAAAATATACATTCAGCAGTCCATTAATCAATTTGTGTGTGTGTGTGCTGCGGGGTTGAAGCTACGAACCCATAAGCTTGACTCTCTCATCCCTTCCAGGCTTTTGGGAGGGAGGATGGACAATGAGCCTGTCATAGCATATGTAAGCAATGTCCCCACGCACTCTGGCTGCTTTCATGGCTGGAATAAGTTATTTCCTCTTCTGGCGCACAGCTTCAGGATAGTCCTCGTTGAGGAAGATATACGTTCCTCTCATGTTCTTGGCTTTTTCCAGAACAGCTACCTTGTCCTTGAACCTCAAGAACTCGACCACTATCGACCTGGGGCTGTCACCTGGGTCGGTGATGAGTTTTCCAGTCCTGTGTGCGCGCTCCACCTCAATCTTCCTGTGGTCCATCTTCAATTCCTCAGAGATTATTTCCCTCACTTTGTCCTCAGACTCCATCCAGGTCTCATGTGGAGATTCTGCAATTCCGTCCACAACCATGTTGTTCCGCCTTGATTGTCCTTCGAGATTTCTCTGTCATTGTTATCATGGATTCACACACAGAACTGATGTCCTCTCTTAATGACTTACAGATTGCTGTCATCTTGCCGTTCTCCTGTTTCAACTCATCGAGCTGACCCTGGGAGAACAGCAAACTTTTCTTCAGGTCCTTGACCTCTCTGGTCAGGTCGTCCATTATTTTATTAGTTGAATCCACCAGTATTTGGACAAAACACTTGAAGCTATTTTCTTGTTGTTGTAACAACTGCTTGTAAAACTATTTTTGTTCATTTAAAAGATCCTTCACCTGTGATACAGAGACACCACTGTCCTCAACGGTACTCCCGCCGGTTTTGGTCTTTCTTATGGTAGCAACGTATGTTACGCTGTTACTCCTCGCAGTTCCAGACAGGGCAGGTCACAGGGAAGATTGAAAACAACAACAAACAGCAGGGATCTAGACAGCCACAAACTCGTGACAATTCGCGGTCCCAGCCACAATGGCTAACCGCATCGGGGGCAGTGTTCAAGCCCTCAAAAAACACTGCTAGCTTGATAGGCAGCTAGCTAGCTAGCAGCTAGGCTAGCTGCTACGCCAAATAGCTCCTCAGACCCAGCCTTGGTCGGTAGGATCACTGGACAGTCCCAGCAACTGATGCCAACTGCGACGCGGGATCCAAGCTCAAAAGTTAGCTAGTTACTAAGAAACATTCCAATACACTTTCAAAACAACAAACTGTCCAAAACATCAAACCGAGCTCTCCCTCGTTCTGCGTTCAACAGGAAGTGACGATGAATGGGTGGAGGGAGGGAGCCGACGCTCCGTGCCATGTGACTGGGAACAAGACCTGTTGCTTGCTTTGCTCTCGGGACCAGGGCGCCATTGAGTGGTGTGATTACTGGGGTAGCGGTAAGGGTGGAGGTGGATCAACTGAAGTTGAAGATTCCCGGTGTCTGTGAAGCCCGCCGTTTGGGGCAACGCAGACCCAGTGGCGAGTGTGGTGAAACAGAAGCATCAGAGTCTGCCCTTTTGAGTTTTGATTCAGAGTATTTTCCCCGACAAAGTAATATTAGGATATATCAGTTACTGTGTTTCAGGTGCCAAGCTTATGGTCATGTTGCAGCAGTATGTAGGAGGGAGATTCCTAGATGTGAGAAGTGTGCAAAAGGGCATTGGACAAAGGAATGTGTAGTATCGGTGTGTTAACTGTAGGGGTGCCCATGTTGCAGGGGATTAGAAGTGTCCTGTGCGAGACAGGCAGGTTGAGGTTGCCAGGGTCAGAGTTGTACAGAAGGTGTCGTATACTGAGGCAGTGAAGAAAGTATACGAAGATGGTTCAAGAGTGAGGTATCCCAAGAGGCTCCCGGTGAGTAGTAGACCTTTGCCAGTATGAATGAAATGATAGTGTCCCGTCCTCCAAGGCCGTCGGTCAAAGTAGTGTAATGGGGTGGTGTTTTTTTTATGAATGTAGAGTAGTTGGGAGGGTTATTTTCTTCATTTCCCGCCTTTTCCCCTTTTTGTATCACAGTGTAATGGATTTACACTGCAGTCCATTTGGTGGCAGTAATGCATAATTTTGGTTTAAGAAGAAGAAGAAGAAGAAGAAGAAGAGAGGCTGTTGGTGGAAAAATGGCGGAAGTGGATGCTGAGTTGGAATCAAGCAGCGCGTTGAGCAAATTTGGTGAAGACGAATGTTCTGAATGGACAAGAGTAGTATTGAAAACTGGAACAAAAAGGAAATTGTCTAAAACTGGATTGGAGGATACGTGTGTGAATGATAATGAATCGCTTCTTGTTGGGATGCGTTTGTTGAGTAAGGATGCATATGTGGGAAACCCGTTTGAGGTGTCGTAAATGGTGAAGTACTGTATGTGCTTGGAAAAGTGGAGTCTGTCAGAGTGACCAGGAGTGGTTTTATTTTGATTAATTGTATTTCTGAAGAACAGAGGAAGATTGCAGTGGGACTCAAAGAATCCGGACAACAGAGGTTTTGTGTTTTGAACTTCGGAGTAGGGCACCCGTCAAAGGAGTCATCTCAGGGGTGACGACGGATGTTCAGGTTGAATACCTGAAGAGAATTCCTGGTGTGGTTGGTGCCCGGTGTCTGACCCGCTGGGTGAATGCAGAAAAAGAAGAAAGTCTGTCGGTCCTGTTGTTTTTTGATAAAGAGCAAATACCTACGCATGTGAAGCTTGGTTATGTAAGATATGCCGTAAGAGCTTTCGTCCCCAAACCACTGCAGTGTAAGAATTGTAAAGGATTTGGCCATGTTTTAAGTGTGTGCAGACGAACATAGTATACTGAAGAACGGTGTGTAGAAGGACGACAGTGTTGCAATTCTGGTGGGGATCATGATCCTGAGTTCCTGGAGTGCCCTGTAAAGGTGAAGGAGATTGAGGTGGTTAAAAGTTAGAGCGGTCAATCGAATCTCCTATGCGGAGGCAATTAAAAGAATTGAGAAAACAAGTGATGCTAGTGAAGATATGGTAGTGGATAGACCACAGCCAGTAGTAAATGTTTGCATCCAGACAAAAGATACCCTGTGTGTTAAAAAGGTGGATTTTGTTGCGTTCATTGCCATGGTTATAAACTGTAAAGCAAAAGTCTCAAAGAAGTCTAAGAAACTGGACATTATTGTGGCTGCTGCAGAAATGTTTTGGGGGACTTAAGGATTTGACATCTGAAAACTTGCAAGGGGTACTGGCACTGGAAGACCTGCCCTCTCAGGTTCCCCTTGTGCCTGTGTGGGAATAAGATCTAAAAAGTTGTTTTTATGGATAGTTTGTTCAGTTTTTTTGGGAATCCTGTTTCCATCCCGCATAGTAATCCCGCATAGTAGGTGGCAGGATGCACATTCAATTATGTGATCGCCAATATACCAAAGAAGAAGAAGAAGAAGAAGACGAAGAAGAGTTCTTTAGACCGTTGGTCTAGAGTAGGAATAGATCAAGTAAATAGTGGAATTGGGTGTTTTATTTTTATTTTTATGGTTAATAGTTGGCATGGGAATTTTTATTTTCCCCCAATTTAATGAATGACCTCACACTGCAGTTAATACAGTAGGTGGCGGTGTATGCACCTTAAATTGGATACGATCCACCAACACAATCCCAAAGAAGAAGAAGGGTTCTTTGACGTCAACTACGTGGGATTATTTTAAACAGGACAAGATGGCGGAGGTTAGCGGGCTGAGGAAACGGAATCATTTCGAACAAAATCAAAACCGCAAAAGACACGTCTTTGACGAAGGTAACTTTTTATTCATGGAGAATATGTGGATATTAGATTGAGACTGACTGACATGTACCTCGTTCGGCGTTGTGTTTCTCCTGAGTGTCGTAACCTCCAGTAGCCAAGCTAGCCATGTTTTTACTTTTGGAGGGACCCAGCTAGCTATGTTTTTTACTTTTACAGGGACCCAACCAGTGAAGGGTTTAACGTTATTGTGTAGATAATTTAGCTAATTGGCGCCGGTTTGTGTTGACCAGCCGTTACTCTCACCTGGCCGGTTCCATCATTTTCGGACCAAGCGTGTTGCCCGCTGTTGCGTTGCGTGTTTCCCATGGTCCGTTCAATCCTGAATGCTGATTGGTTAAAACCGCATTCCATACGGTGTCTATTTCACAAATTACCATCCGCTAAATCTATGACGTTATAATGCCTATTTACTCTGTTCCATCAGACAACGTAATCCACTCATCAACCCAGCCAGGCAATTTATAAACTTGATCTCCACTATAAAAAGCATCTAGACATTATCTCATATTTATTTTTGACAAACATTTAGTTTTCAACATACCTTGCTGTCTGGTCTCTCCGAGATTTGTAACGTTGTTTCAATATTCAAATTCGAGCTCCAGCTGTCACATAGTAATGAACGAGTTGGGATGAATCAGACAGTTAGGCAGCTTTTCTCAGCCAGTCGAAATCATGAATCGGCATCATTTTTATGGATATATACAAATAACTATCAATAGAAAACTACAGGTAAAACGAAACGAAGTGCAGCTAGTTTGAGGTCTTTCCAGCTTCAGTTTGAAGTGATTGTGTTTGCTGTGTTGTTGGTTAGCTCCTCTGAACAACAGTGTCCTGACGAGAGAACAAATGTTATATGCCAGGTGAAATCGCGCATCATTAGCTCATTGTTATGGATGTATCCAAATAAATGTCACTAGAAAACAGCTTATGCAAATGCAGCTACTTCTTTGTTATTCTGGCTGCACTGTTTGACGTGACTGTAAGTTAGCCGTAGTTGGCTAGCTAGCAAGCAAGGGATAAGAATGTTGCCAGCCAGTATGGTAATGGTTATTTTCAAATATAGCCATGGGATAAAATGGATAATCAACTCGGGGCTCTATGCGTTCTCTGGAAAATAATGTAACTCCTTGGAAGGTCAGTTCCAGAGTAGGATCTGATGGTTCACGGTGTTGAAGGCAGTGGATAGATCTAGGAGGATGAGAACAGAGGAGAGAGAGAGTCAGCTTTGGCAGTGCGGAGAGCCTCAGTGACATGCCATAAGTGTGATTTACATAGCCAGAGGGGAGGCTTGCAGTGTTCCTGTTGTGTGTGTGTGTGTGTGTGTGTGTGTGTGTGTGTGTGTTTCACTCAGTTCACTCGCTCAGAAATACCAATCGAGAATATGGTGGACCAGAGGTACTCTAGGGGGAGGCAATATGGTGTGTGTGTGTGTACTCTTTGGTCCTGACGTCATCAGAATGCGCAGCTGAACACTGTATACAGGAAACACTCGGTTTGTTATTTTAACTGAAACATAACCAGTCTTTGTTAAACATATCCTTACATATCGTGCACCAGCTGTTGTTTACTAATAAACATAGACTGCTTCCCCTTGTCTTACCAGAGGCTGCTGTTCTATCCTGCCGATAGTGTATAACCCGCCAGCTGTATGTTATTCATGTCTTCGTTCAGCCACGACTCGGTGAAACATAAGATATTACAGTTTTTAATGTCCCGTTGGTAGGATATTCGTGCCTGTAGTTCGTCCATTTTATTATCCAGCGATTGCAAGTTGGCCAATAGTATCGATGGCAAAGGCAGATTAGCCACTCGTCACTGGCTCCTTACCAAGCACCCCGATCTCCTTCCGCAATATCTCCTTTTCTTTCTACTGCGAATGACTGGGATGAGGGCCTTGTCGGGTGTCTGGAGCAAATCCCTCTCGTCCGACTCATAAAATAAAAATTATTTGTCCAGTTCAAGGTGAGTAATCGCTGTTCTGATGTCTAGAAGCTCTTTTCGGTCATAAGAGACGGTAGCAGCAACATTATGTACAAAATAAGTTAAAAACAATGAGAAAAAACACACAAAATAGCACGGTTGGTTAAGAGTCCATAAAACGGCAGCCATCTCCTCCGGCGCCATTACTCAAGGCTGTCGGTCACATATTGTGTATAAAGAGTTACCTGTTTAACAGAACAGAGGGTGTTCTTTAATGGAAGCCTCTCCAACATAATCCAGGTAGAATCAGCAATTCCCTAGGGCAGCTGTCTAGGCCCCTTACTTTTTTCAATCTTTACTAATGACATGCCTGAAGAGCTTTATGTATGCGGATGACTCAACACTATACACGTCAGCTACTACAACAACTGAAATGACTGCAACACTTAACAAAGAGCTGCCGTTAGTTTCAGAATGGGTAGCAAGGAATAAGTTAGTCCTAAATATTTCAAAACTAAAAGCATTGTATTTGGGACAAATCATTCACTAAACCCTAAACCTCAATAGATATGTGGTAGTGGAGTATGGGCCTGAGGGCACACACTTAGTGTATTGTGAATTCTGTAATGAATGTATTGTAATGCTTTTAAAATTGTGTAACTGCCTTAATTTTGCCAGACCCCAGGAAGAGTAGCTGCTGCCTTGGCAGCAGCTAATGGGGATCCATAATAAATACAAATACACAGAGGAGAGCAGTCTCGGTTGAGTGACCCATAATGAAGCCTGACTGGTTAGAGTCAAGAAGATCGTTCTGAGGGAGCTGGTCAGAGACGGCACGCTCAAGTGTTTTGGAAAGAAAAGAAAGAAGGATACCGGTCTGTTGTTTTTTTTAATTCAGAGGGGTCAAGTGTTGGTTTCTTGTGGAGGGGAGCGACTTTGGCCATTTTGAAGTTAGAGGGGATGCAGCCAGTGATCAGGGCTGAGGGAATGAGGAATGGGAGAAGGTCTCCAGAGATGGTCTGGAGCAGGGGATGTTTACAAAGTCGTCCGCAGGGGGGGAGAGGGGGAGGATTTAAGGAGGGAGGAGAAGGTGGAAAAAAAGTTTCCTATTGTTAGAGGAAGAAGCTTGACATTTATTGATAGAAGTGGCTTTAGCAGCGGCGAAGGTAGAGAGGAGGGAGTGAAAGGATGAAGGGTCCTCCGGAAGTTTAGTTTTCCAAAATTTTCGGTCAGCTGCCCGCAGCCCTGTTCTGTAAGCTTGCAATGAGTCACTCAGCCACAGTGCAGCAGGGGAGGGCAGAGCCAGCCAGGAGGAAAGGGGACAGTGCAAGTCATAGGATGCAGAAAGGGAGGAGAGTCTGGTCGACGAGGCAGAATCAGGAGACGGGAGGGAGAAGGATTTAGCGACGGCGCACGTTTGAACTCTCATTTTTGAATTTAGACAACCAGGAACTCCTTATCGTTTTAAAGTTAGCTAGGAACTTCAACTTTCTAGCTTTTCATTGAAACATATATTCCTCTCTTGAAATAGCCTTTTTGTCTTCTTGCAGTGTAACTGAAACCCTCCAAACCCAGTTAGACAACTAGGCCTAACGTTAGCTGGTCACCAAAGTAGGCTTAATATATCAAAAAGGGAACGCTTTGCTCCTGTGGTTTTGCATGCCCATTCTGTATCCTTGCATCAGACTCCTTGATTGACGCAAGGAGGGAACAACACCAGACGTTTTTTCTGTCTCTGTCAGGTCAGGTGCAACAGCTATCATCAACTCTATTGTAACGTGATATAGGCTAGCTATATGTAGCCTTCCGTTTCTTCAGCTGTTCTAGTCTTGGTTTCACATGGGGAAAATCCCTTGCACCCCTACCCAACACCCCTACCTAACATCTTTCTCACTGAAGAACTGTTGCAACCTGGCACAATTCTTTGTGTAGCAATGTTGTTTTTGGAATCTTAATGTATACATAAGTCAGTCAACAGGAAAATGGAAGGTGTTATTTTTGACATCACTTAATGAGGGTCTTTCAAATCCTTTAGCCTTGTGACATGACCCTTGTATCAGTGCAAAATACAGCTGGGTTTGTTTGTGTGGTAATAGTTAACACTCACTGGTGCTGCACTTTGTCCTTGGTGTGCAGATCCCTTGTTGCAGTTTAGCATTTGCCCTGCTTGACTCCGGTCCAGAGAGGGAGTCGTCTCTTGGAGTTGGCACCAGTCCGCAGTGTCACGACGAAGGAGAGGAGTCAGAGGAGGGACAGGGTAAATAGAGAGCTGTTTCAGATGCTGAGATGTAGACCTAGACTGGCTCCATACATGGCCTGCCAGAGACCCTGATGAGGGCTGATGCAAATGCAACAGGAGACAACCGTGGCAAGATAAGGAATGATAAATAAGCCTGCCAATTTTGATCTGGCTCTGTTTGCTCCAAGGTAAGGTAGAGGGGATTGGACTGTGTATTAGCCTAACCTCTAGCTTCCCTCAACAGCAACACTTAAAGTAAATGGTGTGTTGGTATCAGCCCTATAGGTATGTGGAACCCCCCACTATCTCAGCAGCCCCTGCAGAATAGTGTCCGTCTCTCTCCTATGGTAGCACTGGCACTTCATTTTGCTGACTACTGCTTCGTATCCCCCGCTTTGATGGACACTTGCATAGAGGGGCCTATGTGTGGGTTATGGTCCATTTTACACTGGACTGACGTAGGACGTTAAGTACCGTTGTTTATATGTGAATAAAGTTAGCAGTCTGGCCACGAGTTACAGTAGATTACCTTTTTACCCGATTAACACAGTGATTCTTCGATTTTCCCGTCCTGATCTGCTGTCATGATATTCTGCACGTGTTGCAGCTGATCATTAATCGTACTGGTGTAAATTTCATGTCTTCCCATGTGTTGGGAAATTCTGAGGTGTCAGGAGCTTGGGGTATTTAAATTCAGCTTTAGTGTCACTGCGACTAAAAAGTAACTCTGGCATTGATGTCTGTGACATGGATGTCCGTCTAGCTATAGAATACATTCATTAAACTTGGCTTATTGTGTGGTGTGATGTTAATGTTTTTTACTTATTTTTCGGTAGTGTTTATCTAGCAGTCTCAAACCCACAGTGAAGGCTCTCTGTTGGCAGACCAGACAGTCATTATACCAGAATCAGCAGGATGCCTCTCCAGTGTAAGCTCTGCTCCGGAGAATGCTGTCCTGTTCTCTCGTACCTTCTGTTCGGCAACCCCTATCCTGGCATCAGCCATAGAGCCCAGTCAGCCCACTGCTGTTTGCCATCGGCAGAGAACAGCCTTGCGGCAAGCCCTCAAACCTGCCTTAGACCAGATCCTACTCCGAGCTTTGGCTTGGGTTGTTATTAGGTACGAAGTGTTTATTCTTTGATATGTTAAAGTCACATGTCTTGTAAGACTGTCCGCTCAGGAGGAAAGTGTCATAATGAGGTTTTTCCTTGGAATCTTGCTTGGTGTTGTGAACCATACCTCTCCAAGGGTCTCCTTGACAACTGTTTAGTTTTTTTGTTTTCTTTGTCTAATGATCGGTAGCAGTTGTAGGATGCTTGTTTGCATGAGCACCTGCAGTCCCAAATACTTGTCATACTAGTTCCAAGGGTGTTGGATAAGGTGTCTGTCTACTGTGATGGGGTGGAAAATTCCCACACCTGGAGAGGGAACGCCTACCTTTAGACACCCTTCATGGAAAGATTAAAAGGCTAAACTGAAAGCTTTTTGAAATGCTATCCCTTTTGTTTATTTTGTAATGTTGAGCTCCTTGAGGTCATAGCCCAATAAATCATTGTATTTGTGACATGCTTGGTAAACAACAGGTGTGGACTACTTACTTAGAGGCTTGGACATAGAAAAGAGGCTACTGCACAGTGTAGATGCATTGACTCAAATATGACCCATATGTTGGCCTGGTACTTCATCTCATAATACCACTGTCTTTTGTCTCACTTTCTCAGATGCATTTCCTAATAACCAAGTGTGTGCAGTGCAGGCCTGTGGCAATGTACTGGCATCATGCTAGAGGTTGACATGGGAGTGAAAATTAATTCCGGTCTTGTCCTGTCCTATTTTTTTTCACGTACAGTTCTATAACCCCGGAACTTTCCGGTCCCATCCCGAGAAAAATCACTCCCGTCCCGTGCTCATTTTTATGCTCAAATCTGAAATAACTTCCTCCGTTAGCTGCTGGCCCGTGTGTCCCGGCTCTGTGGCAGCATCACGTTAGTGGAAACCAAGACTGTTCTCAGGGCAAGCCTGGTTGTAGCTGGATTCACCTGGTCAGTCTGTCATGGAAAGAGCAGGTGTTCCTAATGTTTTGTACACTCAGTGTATATTAGGCCCTTCTTTATTTTTATGAAATGCTCCACATAATACATACTAAACTTGACTCTAGAACTTCACTCAAACTTCACTCACATTCCTGCCGGAATCCCGCAAGACCTGTTCCTGTGTCAACCTCTACAGCATGCAACAAATACCATGGCCAGAAACTGTCATGGAATGGCCTATAATATGGACAATGCCTGATGAAGTTCAGATGCTGGAATGCTCTAATATGATAAGAATAATGACTAACTTTTTTGAAGAGGACCCTGACTACACTTCTCTGAATTTTCCTTGTGATGTGTAAAGTGTACAATTAAAAATGTGCAGTCTCCCTGCTCTTAATAGCATGACACCTGTGTGACCTGTTTTCTCTCTCAGGTGCGGGTGGTGTGGAAGATGTTCCTCTGTCCCTGCCAGATCGGAGACCTCCTCCCAGGATGGCGCCTCGGGCAGAGGCAGATAGCGAGACAGACGAGGAGTGGGAACAGGCGCCAGAGCTGACTGCCCCAGATCGGAGTCCTGTCAAGGAGCAGCCTGTAGAAGAGGGGGTGGTGGTGGAGGAGAAGGCTCGGCCCATCCAGATTGTCCTGGCCCACGAAGACGACCACAAGTTTGAGCTGGACACGGCGGCCCTGGAGACGCTCCTACTGCAGGAGGATGTCAGAGACCTTAACGTGGTGGTGGTGTCGGTGGCTGGGGCCTTCCGCAAGGGCAAGTCCTTCCTGCTGGATTTCATGCTCCGATACATGCTCAACCAGGTGAGACCGGGTGCACACTCACACATACAGTGGGGAGAACAAGTATTTGATACACTGCCGATTTTGCAGGTTTTCCTACTTACAAAGCATGTAGAGGTCTGTCATTTTTATTAAAGGTACACTTCAACTGTGAGACACGGAATCTAAAACAAAAATCCAGAAAATCACATTGTATGATTTTTAATCAATTAATTTGCATTTTATTGCATGACATAAGTATTTGATACATCAGAAAAGCAGAACTTAATATTTGGTACAGAAACCTTTGTTTGCAATTACAGAGATCATACGTTTCCTGTAGGTCTTGACCAGGTTTGCACACACTGCAGCAGGGATTTTGGCCCACTCCTCCATACAGACCTTCTCCAGATCCTTCAGGTTTCAGGGCTGTCGCTGGGCAATACAGACTTTCAGCTCCCTCCAAAGATGTTCTATTGGGTTCAGGTCTGGAGACTGGCTAGGCCACTCCAGGACCTTGAGATGCTTCTTACGGAGCCACTCCTTAGTTGCCCTGGCTGTGTGTTTCGGGTCGTTGTCATGCTGGAAGACCCAGCCACGACTCATCTTCAATGCTCTTACTGAGGGAAGGAGGTTGTTGGCCAAGATCTCGCGATACATGGCCCCATCCATCCTCCCCTCAATACGGTGCAGTCGTCCTGTCCCCCTTTGCAGAAAAGCATCCCCAAAGAATGATGTTTCCACCTCCATGCTTCACGGTTGGGATGGTGTTCTTGGGGGTTATACTCATCCTTCTTCTTCCTCCAAACACGAGGCGTGTGGAGTTTAGACCAAAAGCTCTGTTTTTGTCTCATCAGACCACATGACCTTCTCCCATTCCTCCTCTGGATCATCCAGATGGTCATTGGCAAACTTCAGACAGGGCCTGGACATGCGCTGGCTTGAGCAGGGGGACTTGCGTGCGCTGCAGGATTTTAATCCATGACAGCGTAGTGTGTTACTAATGGTTTTCTTTGAGACTGTGGTCCCAGCTCTCTTCAGGTCATTGACCAGGTCCTGCCATGTAGTTCTGGGCTGATCCCTCACCTTCCTCATGATCATTGATGCCCCACAAGGTGAGATCTTGCATGGAGCCCCAGACCGAGGGTGATTGACCGTCATCTTGAACTTCTTCCATTTTCTAATAATTGCGCCAACAGTTGTTGCCTTCTCACCAAGCTGCTTGCCTATTGTCCTGTAGCCCATCCCAGCCTTGTGCAGGTCTACAATTTTATCCCTGATGTCCTTACACAGCTCTCTGGTCTTGGCCATTGTAGAGAGGTTGGAGTCTGTTTGATTGAGTGTGTGGACAGGTGTCTTTTATACAGGTAACGAGTTCAAACAGGTGCAGTTAATACAGGTAATGAGTGGAAAACAGGAGGGCTTCTTAAAGAAAAACTAACAGGTCTGTGAGAGCCGGAATTCTTACTGGTTGGTAGGTGATCAAATACTTATGTCATGCAATAAAATGCAAATGAATTACTTAAAATTCATACAATGTGATTTTCTGGATTTGTGTTTTAGATTCCGTCTCTCACAGTTGAAGTGTACCTATGATAAAAATTACAGACCTCTACATGCTTTGTAAGTAGGAAAACCTGCAAAATCGGCAGTGTATCAAATACTTGTTCTCCCCACTGTATACAGTGCCTTCAGAAAGTATTCAAACCCCTTGACCTTTTCCACATTTTGTTGTTACAGCCTGAATTTAAAATTGATTAAATTGAGATTGTTTTATACTGGTCTACACACAATACCACATAATGTCAGTGGAATTGTTTATTTTTGTGTGTTTAAAAAAAACAACTAATGTATAAAAAATGAAAAGCTATAATGTCTTGTCAATAAGTATTCAACCCCTTTGTTATGGCAAGCCTAAATAAGTTCAGGAGTAAAAATGTGCTTAATAAGTTGCAGGCAATAATAGTGTTTAACCTGGTTTTTGAATGACTACCTCATCTCTGTACCCCACACATACAACTATCTGTAAGGTCCCTCAGTCGAGTAGTGAATTTCAAACACAGATTCAACCACAAAGACCAGGGAGGTTTTCCAATGCCTCGCAAAGAAGGACACCTATTGGTAGATGGGTACAAAAAATACAGACATTGAATATCCCTTTGAGCATGGTGAAGTTATTAATTACAGTTTGGATGGTGTATCAATACACCCAGTCACTACAAAGATACAGGCGTCCTTCCTAACTCAGTTGCCGGAGAGGAAGAAAACCTCTCAGGGATTTCACCATGAGGACAATGGGGACTTTAAAACAGCCACAGAGTTTAATGGGGCTAATCCAACCCATCACTGAGTACCACTCGCTTGTCATTGGCAAGGACTAGGGAGTTTTTTTTGGGATAAAAATAAACGTAATAGAGTTAAGTACAGGCAAAATCCTTAAGGAAAACCTGGTTGTCTGCTTTCCAACAGACAATGGGAGACAAATCCACCTTTCAGCAGGACAATAACCTAAAACAGTTGCTTACCAAGATGACATTGAATGTTCCAGAGTGGCCTAGTTACAGTTTTGACTTAAATCGGCTTGATAATCTATGGCAGGGCTGGAAAATTGCTAACAACCATCAACAACTAACTTGACAGAGCTTGAATACTTTTTAAAAGAATGTGCAAATATTGTGCAATCCAGGTGTGCAAAGCTCTTAGACTTACCCAGAAAGACTCACAGCTGTAATTGCTGCCAAAGGTGATTTTAACACGTATCAACTCAGGGGGTTGAATACTTATCTAATCAAGATATGTTTTTTTTCCCCTTTTTTATTTTTATTTATTTTTATTTTTACAAATGTACCAACAAAAATCACTTTGACAGACTATTTTGTGTAGATAATTTACAAAAAATGACAATTTAATCCCACTTTGTAACAAAATATAATATGGAAAAAGTAAAGGGGTGTGAATACTTTCTGAAGGCACTGTACCTACAGTACAGACAATTCAATACAGAATACTTATATTTCTCCTAATCATTCATTGGGCAGATCAGGTTGAATGAAGGTTTTGCTGAAAGGAAGAACCAATTGAAGAACAACCGTGTCTGTTAGCTGGGAAACGGTGTTGTTAAATGCACTTGCTGGCAGCATCAACAATCTGTTATCACGTCATTAACACAGCCCTGAGTGTAGGGTTAATTAAAAGTTGTTGTGTAACGCTGCTAACTTTTTCAGGGTAAATCTCTGGGTTGTCGGTTCAATACCAACATTTGTAAAGCAGTTTGGAGATCCTGAATAAACCCCGTATTAGTCCTGGATTCCCAGATTAATGAGCCACCTACTGACCTGATTGAGTTACCTGGCTGATGCACATAATGTCCTCCATCTAGGGGTTGAGAACTTATCTAAACGGGAAGTCTGCTAATGGCTCTAAATGGATGTTAGTAGTTATTTTTCCTTTGGGATTAATTTAGTAGTGTGAAATTCCTTGAGGCCATTTATTTTCAGCCAAATGCATTTTCCATTCCTAGTCTGTGCTAGATAATTGGTATTGTCTTCAGGTCATTTCACAAACTGTAGTTCAAAAGCAATTTGTCTCATTAGCGTTTTGCTGAAATATGAATTTCTCTGCTAGTTTCTGGGACAAGGGCTTCCCAAGGGAAGGGCATACATTACAACGGCCACATCACTGCATTACCAGTTCAAATCCCTAATCAGCATCCAGGGGTTATGTTAATGTGTCCACTGTGCTTTGGCTTGAACCATGCATTTGTTTTGGTTTTTACTTTGAGAAATATTTATGTAGCTATAGTCCTAGATTTGGAAATGGCTGGTGTTTTCTCAGCACTGAATAAATATGGATGTATAACAATGTTTCTACTGATGACTTGAATCTGAGGGAGAGAGTGAGGAAGAGTCAGTATCAGCCAAGCAGCAGCCAGAGATTGCAGGGCCAGTATCACTTTACAGACCACCATGTGTTGTTATAGGTCTGGAAGCTTGGGAAAGGGATATCTTAGAGAGATATATATATATATATATATATATATATACTTACTTACTGCCTGCCTGCCTGGGTCTGTTGTTCATCTCAACGTCTGTCACTAATGCTGAGCAATTAACTGAAATGTGGGTTATTTTTCGTTATTTCTTTTTTAACAACCAATTGACCGATGTGGGATCAATTATTTGAATTCCATTGCGTTCAGTTTTTTCCTGTGAGCTCAATGCGCACATCGCACAGTTTCTCTAAAGATAAATCTGATCCAGCCTGAACTGTGCAATGTAGTAGGGAGTTGTAGTTTCCAACATGCCAATATTCTACATAGTTTATCCCATAAAACGTGGTAATTGACTACAATGACCATAATCCATTGCGCATCTCCTTGTCCAGTCTTTTTTTTATTTTATGCCTGCTACAGAAGAGAGAATGCATGATTGTGAGGTGATCTAGAGAGGAGCTGTTGCTTCGCGTGGTATCTCTACCTGAAAATGCATGATCTAAGTGATTTTTAGTTTGTATTCTTTGAAGAACTACAAAAGTGATTTTTGTCAGACAAAATAGGCAGCAGAGATGAGGTGATGACTTGGAATTAAATAATAAAGTCATCAAATAAAACAAATGTAATATACACAACTGAAATATTTTATTAAGTTAATGTGAAATAAATTATGGTTAATAAGTGATAAGCCGTAATGGGAAGTCACTACCATCATGGGACTGTTACTAATTGTTTTATTCTGTGTTGCTGCATTCAACCCACATAATGCATAGTGCATTTAATGTTTTTTTTTAAAATACCGAAATCGAAAACCTCTTATTTTTATAACCGAACCGACTCAAAAAGCACTAATCGCTCAGCACTATCTGACACACTGAAGGATCTGAGGACGGATGCAAAGGACAAGTAAAGTCTGAAAAAACAGGAGGTCAGAGGAGCAGTGATTGCTAGTGTTGCTGTGAGCTTTTAGACGACAATGCACTCCATCGCATCCAGGGTCATGTATTCAGGATTGCTCGGATTGTGTTGCCCAAGTATTTTCACAGCAACATGGCACTCCAGTCCAGAAAAAACAGAAGGAACTGCAGAGACCATGTTATTCTCCAGCAGATTATACCGTTAAGATATCTTTGTAATTACGACCCAGGCAGGTGCTATTTTGGAGTCTCGGTCTGGTCAACCTAATTTCCTCCTGTTGTCTGCACTGCACGTCTGTGCTCACTCTCTTTTACAGCCTAGAATTTGAACACTCCATTCCAGTCATATTTCCTGCTGGAGAGAGAAGTCTGCTCATCTGTGTGTGTGGCAGTTTGACTGACTGACTGGACTGTTTAATGTCCTCAGAGGGAGGAGACAGTAGAACTAAAGCTCGCTATCTGAAGTCTGCCTTGCATGCACTGTAATGTCCTTGTTTAATAGCACTGTAATGTCCTTGTTTAATAGCACTGTAATGTCCTTGTTTAATAGCACTGTAATGTCCTTGTTTAATAGCACTGTAATGTCCTTGTTTAATAGCACTGTAATGTCCTTGTTTAATAGCACTGTAATGTCCTTGTTTAATAGCACTGTAATGTCCTTGTTTAATAGCACTGTAATGTCCTTGTTTAATAGCACTGTAATGTCCTTGTTTAATAGCACTGTAATGTCCTTGTTTAATAGCGCTGTAATGTCCTTGTTTAATAGCACTGTAATGTCCTTGTTTAATAGCGCTGTAATGTCCTTGTTTAATAGCGCTGTAATGTCCTTGTTTAATAGCGCTGTAATGTCCTTGTTTAATAGCGCTGTAATGTCCTTGTTTAATAGCACTGTAATGTCCTTGTTTAATAGCGCCGTAGTATCCTTGTTTAATAGCGCCGTAGTATCCTTGTTTAATAGCGCCGTAGTATCCTTTGTTTAATAGCGCCGTAGTATCCTTGTTTAATAGCGCCGTAGTATCCTTGTTTAATAGCGCCGTAGTATCCTTGTTTAATAGCACTGTAATGTCCTTGTTTAATAGCGCCGTAGTATCCTTGTTTAATAGCGCCGTAGTATCCTTGTTTAATAGCACTGTAATGTCCTTGTTTAATAGCGCCGTAGTATCCTTGTTTAATAGCGCCGTAGTATCCTTGTTTAATAGCGCCGTAGTATCCTTCATTAACACTGCTGCTGGATATGTCTATCCACCACCAGGCATTTTTAGGTTAAGCCACTCTTCACCTTCTGCTTCGGAATGCTGCCAGTAGACAGAGCCAGGTTCACTTGTTAAGGAATACCTTTTAGGCATGAAATGTAGCCTACTCTTGTATAGCCTACAGTTTTGTTTAATTAGTTACTTTGGGAATCACATTGATATTGGCTTACTCCTGCATCAACCTTGCATTTATTCTCAATTAATGAATAATTAAGTAATTAAGACCAGCACCATAGGCCACACCCTCCCTGTAATTTAGACCAACCCCATAGGCCACACCCTCCCTGTAATTAAGACCAGCCCCATACGCCACTCTCTCTCTCTAATTAAGACCAGCCCCATACGCCACTCTCTCTCTCTAATTAAGACCAGCCCCTTACGCCACTCTCTCTCTCTAATTAAGACCAGCCCCGTAGGCCACTCTCTCTCTCTCTCTGTAATTAAGACCAGCCCCGTAGGCCACTCTCTCTCTCTCTCTCTCTCTCTCTCTGTAATTAAGACCAGCCCCGTAGGCCACTCTCTCTCTCTGTAATTAAGACCAGCCCCTTAGGCCACTTCTCTCTCTGTAATTAAGACCAGCCCCAGGCCTCTCTCTCTCTGTAATTAAGACCAGCCCCGTAGGCCACTCTCTCTCTCTGTAATTAAGACCAGCCCCGTAGGCCACTCTCTCTCTCTGTAATTAAGACCAGCCCCGTAGGCCACTCTCTCTCTCTCTGTAATTAAGACCAGCCCCGTAGGCCACTCTCTCTCTCTCTCTGTAATTAAGACCAGCCCCTTAGGCCACTCTCTCTCTAATTAAGACCAGCCCCGTAGGCCACTCTCTCCTCTGTAATTAAGACCAGCCGTGCACTCTCTCTCTCTCTGTAAATAAGACCAGCCCCGTAGGCCACTCTCTCTCTCTCTGTAATTAAGACCAGCCCCTTAGGCCACTCTCTCTCTCTCTGTAATTAAGACCAGCCCCGTGAGGCCACTCTCTCTCTCTCTGTAATTAAGACCAGCCCCTTAGGCCACTCTCTCTCTCTCTCTGTAATTAAGACCAGCCCCGTAGGCCACTCTCTCTCTCTCTCTGTAATTAAGACCAGCCCCGTAGGCCACTCTCTCGCTCTCTCTGTAATTAAGACCAGCCCCGTAGGCCACTCTCTCTCTCTCTCTGTAAATAAGACCAGCCCCGTAGGCCACTCTCTCTCTCTCTCTGTAATTAAGACCAGCCCCGTAGGCCACTCTCTCGCTCTCTGTAATTAAGACCAGCCCCGTAGGCCACTCTCTCTCTCTCTGTAATTAAGAACAGCCCCGTAGGCCACTCTCTCTCTCTCTGTAATTAAGACCAGCCCCGTAGGCCACTCTCTCTCTCTCTCTGTAATTAAGACCAGCCCCGTAGGCCACTCTCCTCTCTCTGTAATTAAGACCAGCCCCGTAGGCCACTCTCTCGCTCTCTCTGTAATTAAGACCAGCCCCGTAGGCCACTCTCTCTCTCTCTGTAAATAAGACCAGCCCCGTAGGCCACTCTCTCTCTCTCTCTGTAATTAAGACCAGCCCCGTAGGCCACTCTCTCTCTCTCTGTAATTAAGACCAGCCCCGTAGGCCGCTCTCTCTCTCTCTGTAATTAAGACCAGCCCCGTAGGCCACTCTCTCTCTCTCTGTAATTAAGACCAGCCCCGTAGGCCACTCTCTCTCTCTCTGTAATTAAGACCAGCCCCGTAGGCCACTCTCTCTCTCTCTGTAATTAAGACCAGCCCCGTAGGCCTCTCTCTCTCTGTAATTAAGACCAGCCCCGTAGGCCACTCTCTCTCTCTCTGTAATTAAGACCAGCCCCGTAGGCCACTCTCTCTCTCTCTGTAATTAAGACCCGTAGGCCACTCTCTCTGTAATTAAGACCAGCCCCGTAGGCCATGCCCTCTCTGTAATTAAGACCAACCCCATAATGAAGTAGTGGAGTAACACACACTTGTAACTGCCTTGTTTTCACAATAACAGCAGCTCATATCCTGTTAAAGGTGTTCTTCAGACTTAAGTGTCTGTCTTTTTTTTACTGCCTAAACTGAACTGAGTCTGACATGATGTTGTGTTTGGCTGTTCTGTAAAATGACCCTGATATCTCAGGAACACCAGTGGTTTGAATGTGATACCACAGTGACCTCCAGTGGTAGTAAGTTGTAAGAAATACCAGTATGCTTATTCCTTCCTTTTGAGGACTGTTGGGCTTTTTCCACATTGCCTACATGAAACACACACATGCCTACAGGAATCCATAACTTTTTCCTTTATGACCACTCACTCCCTCTCTGTGTCTTGGTACCCACCTCTCCACCTTTCTCACAGCAGCAGGAGCAGTCAGACTCGTGGGTGGGGGCTGATGATGAGCCTCTGACAGGGTTCAGCTGGAGAGGAGGCTGTGAGAGGGAGACCACAGGGATCCAGGTCTGGAGTCAGGTGTTTGTGGTCAACAAGCCGGATGGGAGCAAGGTGAGCCCTACTCTGACACACACACAGTTATTAACATGGCACAGTCATGTGTTTTGTGTATGATCTTATGTCCATCCCAGCCACTCATATTGGCTGTACTGTCTTCAAGTGGATTTCCATCATGTTAATGACCTAAAGGTGACAGGCTGTATACTAACCCTTGACAGGTTGCTGTTCTGCTAGTGGACACACAAGGAGCTTTCGACAGCCAGTCTACCATAAAGGACTGTGCAACGGTTTTTGCCTTGAGCACCATGACCAGCTCTGTACAGGTGAGTGTATGATGGACCTGACTGAGTTATCACTGTTTGATTACATAACCATAAAGGTGCACACATTATGCCAGTTTAGTTCATGGTGTGTTGTGGATGGAAAGGGCTGGTTGATGTCAAGAACTGGCCTACGTACAAAGGATATTTCATGGTCTAATTATTTTCAGGTGTATAACTTGTCCCAGAACATTCAGGAGGATGACCTTCAGCATCTCCAGGTATACACACCATTCCTCCCCATCTTAATGAATACCTTAGACATTTGTTAGTGTGTTTGAAAACAATGTTAGGGCTATGACTAACATCATTGTCTTTTCTCCATCTGTTTAGCTCTTCACAGAATACGGCCGGCTTGCTTTGGAGGAAATCTATCTAAAACCCTTCCAGGTGTGTTACTGTCCTGAAAATGGATGTTGTTTCTTCAATATATTCAGCATGTAATGTTTTGATATGCACATTTGTCTTCCCTGGGCACATATTCTCTCAGTAACCCTGTGGGTGTTGTGTTCCAGTCTCTCATGTTCCTCATCAGAGACTGGAGCTATCCATATGAGCACAACTATGGACTGGAGGGAGGGAAACGCTTTCTAGAAAAGAGACTGCAGGTAGGTCTAGAGAAGAGAATGGGACCCATGAAGGATCATTTAGAACTGTCTGCTCCACATTTAAACCTAGGATCTAGTCAGGGGAGGAATTTCCACTACAGTTTTGAACAAAATTAGTTTGAATTCAATATCTTAGCAGAATTGTAATATGAATTTTGTTCAGTGTCTGTGAAGGGAAGGACGAATGCAGTAGTGGATGCTGCTGAGGGGAGGATGGCTCATAATAATGGCTGGAACGGAGCGAATGGAATGGCATCAAACAATGTGTTTGCCGTATTTGATACCGTTCCACCTATTCTGCTCCAACTGTTACCACGAGCCCGTCCTCCCCAATTAAGGTGCCACCAACCTTTTGTGGCGTGCAGTATCACTTTTAGTGGAGGATCTGGAAGGTTACTTTCTAAATGTGATCCGTTAGTTACTAGTTACGGTCCAAAATTGTAATCAGTAACATACATTTTGGGTTAACCAAATCTGATTATATATGTGAGAACTATTTTTTGTGAACAAATGTTTGATTTTGTCATTATAACAAGGTTGGTAGCAACATGTGAAAATTGTTGTGGAAATCTATTGCAGCTCAAGTCGACTACAAAACCTGCAATGCTGTCTATGGGCTGGCTGGCTAAGTAGCTAGCTAGCTAACGTAGCTACACACAATAATACCAAAGTCAATATCAGGATGTGAAGTAGATAGCTGTAAAATCGCCTGAACAAACTGCACTAACTATCAGTTTAGGAGTCTACAATCTCACAATGTTCAACATGCAGATCGACGTGCCTTACGGAGTGGAGTTTGACATTCACAACAGCACCATGCAATGCACCCTGGACTGAAGAGGCAGACCAATAGGATACATGTGTTAGAACCTCTGTTAAATTACACATTTCTCGTGGTAGGAATATCGCAAATATATGATCAATGGCTCATTCGAGAGAAGACAACCTCCCACGTTAGGATTTCGGCCAGTATTGAAGTCTGACATATATGATAGGTGTTTTCGCGATCTAAAAGTCGTATTCCTTTTAACTTCCAGTGTAGTGAGAGCGGCTTCATCACAAAGCTACGTCATACCGGCCGAATAACTCCGATACACATGAAATGACCCAGGGAATCGATAGAACATCGCTCAGAGATGCACAAAAACAATATAACAATCAAAGTGGGTGAATCTTTACTTTAAGAGGCATTAGAAGAAGACAAGAAGAATCCATCAAACGCATTTGGTGTGTCATAATAGTGGTCTCTGACTTGTGTATTTTGTGTATATTGACTGTTTAATGATGAGAAAAACAGGAAATTGCTTCTCTGACGTTTTCAAGTAGGATTCCTGATTATGGACGGTCATTTTCAACAATCTATATAACCCGTCTGTAGTTTTCTGATCATATTAGAACTCCTGATACAGTGAATTCGGAAAGTATTCAGACCCCTTCCCTTTTTCCACATTTTGTTATGTTACAGCCTTATTCTAAAATGGATTAAATAAATGTTCCTCATCTACACATAATATCCCATAATGACAAAGCGTAAACAGGTTTTTAGAAATGTTTGCATATCTATTTTAAAAAAACAGAAACCTTATTTACAGAAGTATTCAGACCCTTTGCTATGAGACTTGAAATTGAGCTCAGATGCATCCTGTTTCCATTGATCATCCTTCAGATGTTTCTACAACTTCATTGGAGTCCACCTGTGGTAAATTCAATTGATTGGACATGATTTCGAAAGGCACACCTGTCTATAAGGTCCCACAGTTGACAATGCATGTCAGAACAAAAACCAAGCCATGAGGTAGAAGGAATTGTCCGTAGAGCACCGAGACAGGATTGTGTCGAGGCACAGATCTGGGGAAGGGTACCAAAACATTTCTGCAGCATTGATGGTCCCCAAGAACAAAGTGGCCTCCATCATTCTTAAATGGAAGAAGTTTGAACCACCAAGACTCTTCCTAGAGCTGGCCGCCGTCTAACTGCGCAATCGGGGGAGAAGGGCCTTGGTCAGGGAGGTGACCAAGAACCCTATGGTCACTCTGACAGAATTCCTCTGTGGAGATGGGAGAACCTTCCAGAAGGACAACCATCTCTGCAGCACTCCACCAATCAGGCCTTTATGGTATAGTAAAAGGCACATGACAGCCCGCTTGGCACCTAAAGGACTCTCAGACCATGAGAAACAAGATTATCTGGTCTGATGAAACCAAGACTGAACTCTTGGACCTGAATGCCAAGTGTCACGTCTGGAGGAAACCTGGCACCATCCCTACAGTGAAGCGTGGTGGCAGCATCATGCTGTGGGGATGTTTTTCAGCGGCTGGGACTGGGAGACTAGTCACGATCGAGGGAAAGATGAACGGCGCAAAGTACAGAGAGATCCTTGATGAAAACCTGCTCCAGAGTGCTCAGGACCTCAGGCTGGGACGAAGGTTCACCTTCCAACAGGGCAATGACCCTAAGTACACAGCCAAGACAATGCAGGAGTAGCTTCGATACAAGTCTTTGAATGTCCTTGAGTGGCCCAGACAAAAAACCGGAGTTGAACCCGATCAAACATCTCTTGAGAGACCTGAAAATAGCTGTGCAGTGACGCTCCCCATCCAACCTGACAGAGCTTGAGAGGATCTGCAGAGAAGATGGGAGAAACTCTCCAAAAACAGGTGTGCCAGGCTTGTAGCATCATTCCCAAGAAGACTCAAGGCTGTAATCGCTGCCTAAGGTGCTTCAACAAAGTACTGAGTAAAGAGTCTGAATACTTATGTAAATGTAATATTTGCAAAGATTTCTAAACCTGTTTTTGCTTTGTAATTATGGGGTATTGTGTGTAGATTCATTGGGGGGGACTATTTCATACATTTTAGAATATGGCTGTAACGTAACAAAATGTGTAAACAGTGAAGGGGTCTGAATACTTTCCGAATGCACTGTATATGTTGGTCTGGTTGTCTTCATCTAATAACATCTACAGTGAGGGGAAAAAGTATTTGATCCCCTGCTGATTTTGTACGTTTGCCCACTGACAAAGACATGATCAGCCTATAATTTTAATATAAGTTTTATTAGAACAGTGAGAGACAGAATAACAACAAATAAATCCAGAAAAACACATGTCAAAAATGTTATAAATTGATTTGCATTTTAATGAGGGATATAAGTATTTGACCCCTCTGCAAAACATGACTTAGTACTTGGTGGCAAAACCCATGTTGGCAATCACAGAGGTCAGATGTTTCTTGTAGTTGGCCACCAGGTTTGCACACATCTCAGGAGGGATTTTGTTCCACTCCTCTTTCCAGATCTTCTCCAAGTCATTAAGGTTTCTAGCCTGACGTTTGGCAACTCGAACCTTCAGCTCCCTCCACAGATTTTCTATGGCTAGGCCACTCCAGGACCTTAATGTGCTTCTTCTTGAGCCACTCCTTTGTTGCCTTGGCCGTGTGTTTTGGGTCATTGTCATGCTGGAATACCCATCCACGACCCATTTTCAATGCCTTGGCTGAGGGAAGGAGGTTCTCACCCAAGATTTGACAGTACATGGCCCTGTCCATCGTCCCTTTGATGCGGTGAAGTTGCCCCAAAGCATAATGTTTCCACCTCCATGTTTGACGGTGGGGATGGTGGTCTTGGGGTCATAGGCAGCATTCCTCCTCCTCCAAACACGGCGAGTTGAGTTGATGCCAAAGAGCTCGATTTTGGTCTCATCTGACCACAACACTTTCACCCAGTTCTCCTCTGAATCATTCAGATGTTCATTGGCAAACTTCAGACAGCCCTGTATATGTGCTTTCTTGAGCAGGGGGACCTTGCGGGCGCTGCAGGATTTCAGTCCTTCACGGCGTAGTGTGTTACCAATTGTTTTCATGGTCCCAGCTGCCTTGAGATCATTGACAAGATCCTCCTGTGTAGTTCTGGGCTGATTCCTCACCATTCTCATGATCATTGCAACTCCACGAGGTGAGATCTTGCATGGAGCCCCAGGCCGAGGGAGATTGACAGTTATTTTGTGTTTCTTCCATTTGCGAAGAATCGCACGAACTGTTGTCACCTTCTCGCCAAGCTGCTTGGTGATGGTCTTGTAGCCCATTCCAGCCTTGTGTAGGTCTACAATCTTGTCCCTGACATCCTTGGAGAGCTCTTTGGTCTTAGCCATGGTGGAGAGTTTGGAATCTGATTGATTGATTGCTTCTGTGGACGGGTGTCTTTTATACAGGTAACAAACTGAGATTAGGAGCACTCCCTTTAAGAGTGTGCTCCTAATCTCAACTCGTTACCTGTATAAAAGACACCTGGGAGGCAGAAATCTTTCTGATTGAGAGGGGGTCGAATACTTATTTCCCTCATTAAAATGCAAATAAATTTATAACATTTTTGACATGCGTTTTTCTGGATTTCTTTGTTATTCTGTCTCTCACTGTTCAAATAAACCTATCATTAAAATTATAGACTGATCATGTCTTTGTCAGTGGGCAAACGTACAAAATCAGCAGGGGATCAAATACTTTTTTCCCTCACTGTAAATATTTTAAATAGATGCTCAAAAACCTATAGAATGATATTTATAGTCAGCTTAATCCACAATTTTTCTCAAACTCCCATGATTCCATTTGGCAAAACCACTCCCACCATCTGTCGAAGTTGCAGCCATTGCGCCCTTTCCAAATAGCCTATATTTCTGTGGCGAATTATTTGTAAACATCATACTTTTTGTTAGTTCCAGTAGGCCTACAGTGTTGTTGGATGGTTGCTTGGACAGTTGCTAAGGGTGTAATTGGCTGTTATTTTTAAAAACACTTTATTTCAGATGCAGCAGGGTTAGCTAGCTAGCATTGCTAATGTACAGCGGGCTTCAATCATGAGACTAGGATTCCTTAGTGATTTGCCTGTAAATCTCATAATAAATGTTCTAACAGGCCTACATGTTGTTTGGACTGTTTAAGACTCGCTAAGATTAAACTCTGCTCTTATAGCATGCTAGCTAACCAGCATCAAACACATTCGTCTTAAATTATTTGAATTTTTTTGTGTAATGCAGTTGATTGTCACCAATGACATGAAGATACACTACATGGCCAAAAGTATGTGGACACCTGCCCGTCGAACATCTCATTCCAAAATCATGGGCATTAATATGGAGTTGGTCACCCCTTTGCTGCTATAACAGCCTCCACTCTTCTGGGAAGGCTTTCCACTAGATGTTGGAACATTGCTGCGGGGACTTGCTTCCATTCAGCCACGAGCACTGATGTAGGGCGATTAGGCCTGGCTCGCAGTCGGCGTTCCAATTCATCCCAAAGGTGTTCGATGGGGTTGAGGTCAGGGCTCTGTGCAGGCCAGTCAAGTTCTTCCACACCGATCTCGACAAACCATTTCTGTATGGACCTCGCTTTGTGCACGGGCATGTCATGCTGAAACAGGAAAGGGCCTTCCCCAAACTGTTGCCACAAAGTTGGAAGCACAGAATCATCTAGAATGTCATTGTATGCTGTAGCGTTAAGATTTCCCTTCACTGGAACTAAGGGGCCTAGCCCGAACCATGGAAAAACAGCCCCACACCATTATTCCAATTCCACCAAACTTTACAGTTGACACTATGCATTGGGGCAGGTAGCGTTCTCCTGGCATCCGGCAAACCCAGATTCGTCCGTCGGACTGCAAGATGGTGAATGAAGCGTGATTCGTCACTCCAGAGAATGCGTTTCCACTGCTCCAGAATCCAATGGCGGCGAACTTTACACCACTCCCGCCGACGCTTGGCATTGCGCATGATGATCTTACATGCTGACCAGACCGCACATGTCCCATCGCGTGCATGTAGATTTTTTCCTCCCACACCAGACGCTATCAGGACACGCAGGTTGAAATATCAAAACGAACTCTGAACCAACTACACTGCTCAAAAAAATAAAGGGAACACTAAAATAACACATCCTAGATCTGAATGAATGAAATAATCTTATTAAATACTTTTTTCTTTACATAGTTGAATGTGCTGACAACAAAATCACACACAAAATATCAATGGAAATCAAATGTATCAACCCATAGAGGTCTGGATTTGGAGTCACCCTCAAAATTAAAGTGGAAAACCACACTACAGGCTGATCCAACTTTGATGTAATGTCCTTAAAACAAGTCAAAATGAGGCTCAGTAGTGTGTGTGTGGCCTCCACGTATCTGTATGACCTCCCTACAACGCCTGGTCATGCTCCTGATGAGGTGTCGGATGGTCTCCTGAGGGATCTCCTCCCAGACCTGGACTAAAGCATCCACCAACTCCTGGAAAGTCTGTGGTGCAACGTGGCGTTGGTGGATGGAGCGAGACATGATGTCCCAGATGTGCTCAATTGGATTCAGGTCTGGGGAACGGGCGGGCCAGTCCATAGCATCAATGCCTTCCTCTTGCAGGAACTGCTGACCCACTCCAGCCACATGAGGTCTAGCATTGTCTTGCATTAGGAGGAACCCAGGGCCAACCGTCCCAGCATATGGTCTCACAAGGGGTCTGAGGATCTCATCTCGGTACCTAATGGCAGTCAGGCTACCTCTGGCGAGCACATGGAGGGCTGTGCGGCCCCCCAAAGAAATGCTACCCCACACCATGACTGACCCACCGCCAAACCGGTCATGCTGGAGGATGTTGCAGGCAGCAGAACGTTCTCCACGGCGTCTCCAGACTCTGTCACGACTGTCACGTGCTCAGTGTGAACCTGCTTTCATCTGTGAAGAGCACAGAGCACCAGTGGTGAATTTGCCAATCTTGGTGTTCTCTGGCAAATGCCAAACGTCCTGCACGGTGTTGGGCTGTAAACACAACCCCCACCTGTGGACGTCGGACCCTCATACCACCCTCACGGAGTCTGTTTCTGACCGTTTGAGCAGACACATGCACATTTGTGGCCTGCTGGAGGTCATTTTGCAGGGCTCTGGCAGTGCTCCTCCTGCTCCTCCTTGCACAAAGGCGGAGGTAGCAGTCCTGCTGCTGGGTTGTTGCCCTCCTACGGCCTCCTCCACGTCTCCTCCACGTCTCCTGATGTACTGGCCTGTCTCCTGGTAGCGCCTCCATGCTCTGGACACTACGCTGACAGACACAGCAAACCTTCTTGCCACAGCTCGCATTGATGTGCCATCCTGGATGAGCTGCACTACCTGAGCCACTTGTGTGGGTTGTAGACTCCGTCTCATGCTACCACTAGAGTGAAAGCACCGCCAGCATTCAAAAGTGACCAAAACATCAGCCAGGAAGCATAGGAACTGAGAAGTGGTCTGTGGTCACCACCTGCAAAACCAGTCCTTTATTGGGGGTGTCTTGCTAATTGCCTATAATTTCCACCTGTTGTCTATTCCATTTGCACAACAGCATGTGACATTTATTGTCAATCAGTGTTGCTTCCTAAGTGGACAGTTTGAGTTCACAGAAGTGTGATTGACTTGGAGTTACATAGTGTTGTTTAAGTGTTCCCTTTATTTTTTTGAGCAGTGTATATTAACTTGGACAGGTCGAAAAGCATTAAACATTTATGTCAATTTAGCTAGCTAGCTTGCTGTTGCTAGCTAATTTGTCCTGGGATATAAACATTGGGTTGTTATTTTAACTGAAATGCACAAGGTCCTCTACTCCGATATAAGGGTACCGAGTTTGTTTCTAGTAATCTCTCCTCTTTCAGGCTTCTTCTTCTTTGGACTTTATATTGCGTTTGACAACCAACTTTAAAAGGTTCATTACCACCACCAACTGGACTGGAGTGTGTCTTTCAATCGCCCTCGTGGGTATATGCTCCTAAAATCCAATGAGGAGATGGGAGAGGCAGGACTTGCAGCGCGTCAAGCGTCACAAATAGAACCAAGTTCTATTTTAGCGCCTGGCCATGCAGACGTGCAAATAGAACCAAGTTCTATTTTAGTGCCTGGCCATGCAGACGTGCGTGAGCAGTGTGGGTGCAATGATTGAATAACATGTATGTGTACATTTATTTTGCAACGCTCGCGCACGGGTGCAGTGTGGTCAGCATGTTAGGCTTGTGTGCGGCTGCTCAGCCATGGAAACCCATTTCATGAAGCTCCTGACAAAAAGTTATTGTGCTGACGTTGCTTCCAGAGGCAGTTTGGAGCTCGGTAGTGAGTGTTGCAACAGAGGACAGCCAGTTTTTATGCGCTTCAGCACTCAGCGGTCCCATTCTGTGAGCTTGTGTGGCCTACCACTTCGCGGCTGAGCCGTTGTTGCTCCTAGATGTTTCCACTTCACAATAACAGCAGTTACAGTTGACTGGGGCAGCTCTAGCAGGGCAGAAGTTTGACGAACTGACTTGTTGGAAAGGTGGCATCCTATGACGGTGCCACGTTGAAAGTCACTGAGCTCTTCAGTAAGGCCTTTTCTACTGCCAATGTTTGTCTATGGAAATTGCAATGGCGGCGTGCTTGATTTTATACACCTGTCAGCAACTGGTGTGGCTCAAATAGCCAAATCCACTAATTTGAAGGGGTGTCCACATACTTTTGCATACTTCCAGCATAATATGCATGCAAGCATTATAATATGATTACAACCCAAAAGTAATGTGAAATGCACTCATAACTTATGACATAAGCTTCGTCTTGGCTTGCTAGCCAGCTAAGCTAACTGCAAGTTAACTAGGCGGTGAGTTGAACGTCATTAAGAAAACAGAAATTTGTCATGTTTTTTTTTTTTTGCGAACATCCTTTCTGAATCGATAAGTAATCATGTAGTTTTTCAAAAGTATCTAATCTGATTACAATGTTTTTACTGATTAGTTACCGTTTTTGTAACATGTAATCAGTTGCTCACCAACCCTGTATACCACTGTATGCCATTTGTTGGGTAGCATGTTTAAAAAAATAAAATGTTGTAATCTTTATTTAACTAGGCAAGTCAGTTAAGAACAAATTCTTATTTACAATGATTGCCTACCCCAGCCAAGCCCGGACGACGCTGGGCCAATTGTGCGCCGCCTTATGGGACTCCCAATCACTGCCGGTTGTGATACAGCCTGGAATCGAACCAGGGTCTGTAGTGACGCCTCTAGCACTGAGATGCTGTGCCACTCTGGAGCCCACAAAACAGCTGAGCCACGTGTGTGCTTTCTACAGGTGAAACAGAACCAGCACGAGGAACTGCAGACCGTGAGGAAACACATCCACTCCTGCTTCTCCAACATCGGTTGCTTCCTCCTGCCCCACCCCGGCCTCAAGGTGGCCACCAACCCCATGTTTGACGGCAGATTAAAAGGTGAGGCCTCCCACTGCAGAGAATAATCCCTTCCACCCCCCTCCATACTCCACTAACCCCTTTCACCCGACGTTATTCCATCCTCCCAGACCCTTTTTTTTAATACTGAGGTGGAGAGGCAGTTTAAGGAAAATAGTTAACCCCTGGAGGAGACATTCTTGGGCTTTACTAAGCTTCTGGCTGTGTTCTTTGTATAGACATTGATAGTGACTTTAAGGAGGCGCTGGGCAATCTGGTGCCCTTACTGCTGGCTCCTGAGAACCTGGTGGAGAAGGAGATTGGAGGGGCTAAAGTGACCTGCAGAGATCTAGTGGAGTACTTTAAGGTGAGCACCATATTCTCCCATGGCTTATCAACTACTTTAAATGCCAGAAAATGTTTTGAAACTTCCTAACTTCGCCTCACAACTGAAGTTATAGAAAACACTTTTTCACAACGTCTTCTTCCCAGGCCTATATAAAGATCTATCAAGGGGAGGAGCTTCCTCATCCTAAGTCAATGTTACAGGTCTGTATTGGTTTTATCAACATTGATGTTAAGTTTTGAGCAAGCTTGTGGAGGTTTTCTCTAATTCTGCTCAAACACTCTTTGCATTTGACTGTGCTCTGTTACCTAGGCAACGGCTGAAGCCAACAACCTTACAGCAGTTGCTGGAGCAAAAGACACTTACAGCAAAAGCATGGAAATGGTAGGTTTGTTCACCCCTGGTCCTCTGTAGCTCAGCTGGTAGAGCACGGCGCTTGTAACGCCAAGGTAGTGGGTTCGATCCCCGGGACCACCCCATACACAAAAAAACAAACATGTATGCACGCATGACTGTAAGTCGCTTTGTATAAAAGCGTCTGCTAAATGGCATATTATTATTATTATTATATTATTATATACGAACAATGTATATCCACACACATTCCAAGCAGACTGATTTACTATTGCTATTGTACACGCACACTACATGTTAATGTTTTTAAATGTATGTCAATTGTAAAGTATTTTTTCGTTATGTGTTGGACCCCAGTAAGATTAGCCGTCGCTATTGGGGATCCTAATAAAACAAATTAAGTGTCATACAAGTATAACCAGTGAGGTCATTCGTAGAGGTAATCTTTTTGCCATTAGTCTTTATTGAAGTCGGTGTAATATTCTGTTTGGTTTCTGAACTGTGGTGTTTCCCTGCTAGGTGTGTGGAGGGGACAAGCCCTACATCGCCCCTGCAGACCTGGAACGCTGCCACGAGGAGTTCAAGGAGTGCTCGGTGCGTCAGTTCCGCTCGGTGAAGAAGATGGGAGGAGAGGAGTTCTGCAAGAAATACCAGGAGCAACTGGAGGGCGAGCTGGATGAGGCCTACTCCAACTTCCACAAGCACAACGAGGGCAAGAACATCTTCTATGCCGCACGCACGCCCGCCACGCTGTTCGTGGTCATGTTCACCACCTACGTCGTCTCAGGGCTGACAGGCTTCATCGGAATGAACACTATTGCCGTGCTGGCCAACTTGGTCATGGGCGTGGCCCTCATGACGCTCTGCATGTGGGCCTACGTCAAATACTCAGGGGAGTTCAGAGATGTGGGCACCATCATAGACCTTTTGGCAGACACACTCTGGGAACAGGTGGGTGCTGATATGTCTGTGTGGATAAAGGGTGTTTTGTGTTTTCATAGATTTGTTTCTGTTAAGGATAGAAGTATGGATATGGGAAGTATATGTTTATTTAGCACGTGTGACTCCAGATTCAAAGCCATGTGAAGCTGAGAATTCCTCCTCGTCTTCTCCCGTTGTCTGTAATGTTGATTCCATCCCCTCAGAGTCCAGATTTCTAGTGGCCCTCTGGTTCCCCATCAGCCCTGAACTTAATCTAAACGCATTATCCTTCACCAGGCCCTATCCAATGAGCTACCAGCCTTTCCTTTACCATCCAATCAGCCTTTAGCTTGCCCTTTCCCTGTCCAATCAGCTAGTGATCTGTTTAAACCTATTTTTCTTCTTTAAACTGATCTTGCTCTCCTCTCCTCTCCGCCTCAGAGGACTGCCAGAAAGGTGAGGTGGAGGTTTCTCTTCCTGCCTGTGTTCCTGTTCCTGGTTCAGTTTGTGTTTTCTTTCTTTCTTTGGTTGTCTCTCTGCTGTTGCTGCTCTTCTCTACTAATTCCTCACCTCCCATGTCTCCAGGTGCTTTCCAAACTCTTTGAGTCGGCCAGGAGTCGAATCACGTGGCACTCTTTCCTACCAGCAGCAGCAACGCAGAGAAAGAGACTCCCCTCAAACAACAATGCCTTGAAGACTCACTAACTTTTCTGGCTAGCTGCTTGGCTTTTTATTTCCAAATGCATTCTGCATTCCGCTCTTCTCATTCCTTGTGGCCTATGGGGGCTGGTCTTCATTACAGGAAGGGTGTGGCCTATGGGGCTGGTCTTAATTACAGGGAGGGCGTGGCCTATGGGGCTGGTCTTAATTACAGGGAGGGCGATGGGGCTGGTCTTAATTACAGAGAGGTTGTGTCTGCCTAGTTTTACATCATCACAACAATTTTCATAGATCTTTTTTTTTATCCATTTGTTCAGTTGCCATGATCTGAGTTTGCATGTGGGCCAGTAAATCTCTTCTCTCTCCCTTTGTGCTCATGTATTCATGTTTTCATTTGTACTGATTTGATTTAGTCTCATGTCATGTCCCCTTGTGCTCTCCTCTTCCCTCTTCTTCAGGTGTTGAAACCTCTGAGTGAGCAATATATGGAGGATAACGTTAGACAGACTGTGGTTAACTCCATCAGAGCCAGTCTGACAGAACAGGCCTCACAGCACGCCAAGTTAAAGTCAAAGTCGCACTGACCCCTCCTCCTCCTGCTGTTACTCTACCATCCGCTCACCCCACCCCTTCACTCAGTGTGCTAAGTCCTAGAACTGTGGCACTGTGCAAACCAAAGTTTACCCAAACCCCGCACAGGCCCCAGCCAGCCTCCCTGTCTGCTGTAGTGGCCTGTCTTACTGCTGGCTCCTCTACTCTTGGATCCCCCCTGTTGGAAGGTGGACAATCAGCGAGTTAAGAAGTAGTGTTGCCAGTCCGCTCTCACCTTTACCACAATTTGACCGATTTCTCGAATGTGCCATCTTGTAGATTCACCTGTGCCCCCCCAAACACCCTAACGTGCACGCACACACACCTATCAATGTCAGGATTTTAAATTATGAAGAGTTGTCAGTAGGTTTGCTGACCCGGTTTTAGTGTCTAATACTGTCATATTAAACAGATTGCACTTGCTTGGGTTTCAAGGTTAATTCAGGGAAACACGGCTCTTTGAGGCTGTGCCATTGGATGCAAGATGAACTGTCTGCATAGTCATACATATACTGTAGCCAAGCCAGTCTGTTCCTGCCCCTCTTCTGAGACTGTTTGGTTAACTGAGGTGGATTTAGAAAGCCTTTGAGCCTCTTTAGTTGTTATAAGATACTGATCTTTAATCTTGCTTTAGTGTCTACCTACCAGTATTATCTACTGCATGTTATTAGACATACACAGCATAGCACTATAATAGGCCCTAGAGTTCAATCTATTGTGCTTAGCAGGGGAACGTTATTCAGACCGTTTCATTCATTTGCCTTTCTTGAAAACCCACAGGACAGTGGGAGTGATCAATGGTATTACACATCTAGCGTGTTGTTTTTCTTATCAATACAGCACTAATGATAATATCAGTTAGGTCAACGCTCTTGTACCAATTCCATCCACAACTGTCTCGCCTAGGAACGCGGCAGTTGTTATGGTCTCATTTTTGTATGTTTTACAAATAGGGAATAATGTATGACACATTTTACACTTTGTATAAATTCTATAGTGTTGTTGGCGGGGTGGTTTTTTGATTGGCCTAAAGTGTGGTTTGTTAAGGAATGTTTTGTGATTGGTCTTATAGGTACAATTGCATATTTTCTTTCTATAATCTGCTATACTGGTACGTAAACAAACTCGAGGCTAGAGCACTTCGATTCCACCTCGGACTAAGATTTCTGGAATTTGATGAGTGGGTAGATATTGTCTTTTTAAATCATTTCCTGTAATTTATTTTTCAATGAACAAGTACATTGACCTTATTGATTAAAATTGATCATCTACCGTTCATCAGACTCCTTTGTTTATTGGAACGAGTGCAAAATCATCACGGCTTGCTTCTGCAGTATTCAGCAATATAGATGTCAAAACAGTAGGTAGAAAGTGTGAGGAAATAACTGACTCAATTTCATAACTTAAGTCACACTGGTAGTTAAATATGAAAGTCAGATTTGTTGTAATGATAAAACCATAACTGCTTTTCTTGTCTTCCCAGTTTAAACTGGTCTCATTGACACATGGCATCATAAGCCAGTTACGGTTTGTCTGTGGAGATGGGATGGAGACACCCTCACCCCCACCACCACAAATACATTAATAGCCGGCATCCTCAGCTAAAGGTGTTGTCCATTTTAGTGCCTGGTTCTTCAACTACCACACGAAGGACCACGATCCTGTATGAAACGGGTGTGTATGCAGTAAGAGTAGCCATTGTCCCAAGACCCTGAAAAGGGATGCCCTTGTCCAGGCTGACGGTACGGTTGTCACTCATCCTCTGTAACGGAGCACAAATGATTCAGTTAGTCAGTCGCTGCTGCACAGCGCAAGGTCAGCTCTTATCAGACCACAACTATTCTTCCATTTAAATACAACAGAACAGCTCTACAATGTTATTTTGTCTACAAATTCAGCAGACAGGACAATTTTATATAACAAAGCTTTAAAGAAGTTGTTGCAATGTTCTGGCATGGAATGACATTTTCATTTATTCACCAAAATGCTACAGATATGAATGCTGGACATGTGGTTAGATCTATTTTTGAACCTTCAATCACTTTACATTTCAGTGCAGGTATGCAATACTTACTAGGGCCAAGAGAGGTTGAAAGTCTTAGAAATACAATGTTTATTTCTTTACAGGTCTTCATTTTGTAGTGTACAGTAACTTTCTGGTTCAAACTTTCATTCCATTCAGGATGAGAAGACCGACCACATTGTGCTGTTGGGATGCATTCAGCTGTTAGTGGGCTGCATATTGGAGAATGGGTGTTAAGAAAAATAACAAACATGAGAACTTACAAATTGCAATGTAAAAAATATAACTGGTAGGCACATTCAGGGCTCTAAATTAACATTCATCGGTAGCACTGGTGAACCCAACTTAAAGTTAGGAGTACCAGAACACTCATATATATATATATAATTTGAGATATAGCCTATATGAATTCTAGCTACTTCTGAAGCACATATTTTACATTGACATTTTATTAATTTAGCAGACCCTCTTATCCAGAGCGACTTAAAGGAACAATTAGGGTTAAGTGCCTTGGTTATGGGCACGTCGACAGATTTTTCACAGTCTCAGGGACTCGAACTAGCAACATTTCGGTTACTGGCCTAACGCTCTAAACCGGTGGGTTACCTAGTGCCCTAGAACCTAATATGTAACCCTGTAAATACGTATTTATTCTAAAAAACTAAATTGTTGATACAAATACAGTGGGGAGAACAAGTATTTGATACACTGCCGATTTTGCAGGTTTTCCTACTTACAAAGCATGTAGAGGTCTGTAATTTTTATCATAGGTACACTTCAACTGTGAGTGACGGAATCTAAAATCCAGAAAATCACATTGTATGATTTTTAAGTAATTCATTTGCATTTTATTGCATGACATGTCACCTACCAACTATTAAGAATTCCGGCTCTCACAGACCTGTTCGTTTTTCTTTAAGAAGCCCTCCTGTTCTCCACTCATTACCTGTCCACATTAACTGCACCTGTTTGAACTCGTTACCTGTATAAAAGACACCTGTCCACACACTCAATCAAACAGACTCCAACCTCTCCACAATGGCCAAGACCAGAGAGCTGTGTAAGGACATCAGGGATACAATTGTAGACCTGCACAAGGCTGGGATGGGCTACAGGACAATAGGCAAGCAGCTTGGTGAGAAGGCAACAACTGTTGGCGCAATTATTAGAAAATGGAAGAAGTTCAAGATGACGGTCAATCTCCCTCGGTCTGGGGCTCCATGCAAGATCTCACCTCGTGGGGCATCAATGATCATGAGGAAGGTGAGGGATCAGCCCAGAACTACACAGCAGGACCTGGTCAATGACCTGAAGAGAGCTGGGACCACAGTCTCAAAGAAAACCATTAGTAACACACTACGCCGTCATGGATTAAAATCCTGCAGCGCACGCAAGGTCCCTCTGCTCAAGCCAGCGCATGTCCAGGCCTGTCTGAAGTTTGCCAATGACCATCTGGATGATCCAGAGGAGGAATGGGAGAAGGGTCATGTGGTCTGATGAGACAAAAATAGAGCTTTTTGGTCTAAACTCCACTCGCCTTGTTTGGAGGAAGAAGAAGGATGAGTACAACCCCAAGAACACCATACCAACCGTGAAGCATGGAGGTGGAAACATCATTCTTTGGGGATGCTTTTCTGCAAAGGGGACAGGACGACTGCACCGTATTGAGGGGAGGATGGATGGGGCCATGTATCGCGAGATCTTGGCCAACAACCTCCTTCCCTCAGTAAGAGCATTGAAAATGGGTGGTGGCTGGGTCTTCCAGCATGACAACGACCCGAAACACACAGCCAGGGCAACTAAGGAGTGGCTCCGTAAGAAGCATCTCAAGGTCCTGGAGTGGCCTAGCCAGTCTCCAGACCTGAACCCAATAGAAAATCTTTGGAGGGAGCTGAAAGTCCGTATTGCCCAGCGACAGCCCCGAAAACTGAAGGATCTGGAGAAGGTCTGTATGGAGGAGTGGGCCAAAATCCCTGCTGCAGTGTGTGCAAACCTGGTCAAGACCTACAGGAAACGTATGATCTCTGTAATTGCAAACAAAGGTTTCTGTACCAAATATTAAGTTCTGCTTTTCTGATGTACCAAATACTTATGTCATGCAATAAAATGCAAATTCATTACTTAAAAATCATACAATGTGATTTTATGGATTTTTGTTTTAGATTCCGTCTCTCACAGTTGAAGTGTACCTATGATAAAAATTACAGACCTCTACATGCTTTTTAAGTAGGAAAACCTGCAAAATCGGCAGTGTTTCAAATACTTGTTCTCCCCACTGTACCTGTCATTGAAATGTAAAAGTCATTTATGGAATAAGAGTATGTAAAAGCACCATTTTCTTATTGAGATGCATTACATAGAAAATGGTACAGTCTCTTTAAGAACGTCAAGTTTGTGAACCACTGAGCTGGGTGATGACATGCTAGAGATCTGTCATTCATTCATTGCTATGATAATTGATCTCCTGAAGATATCCCTTTCCCTTTCTTTCTGTGCCTCCAAATGTTTTGAGATACTGGTAAAGTTACCAGGTTGTTAGCTAGCTAGCTAATGAGGTAACAACCATGACTGAACAAGGTGTAAAACAATAAGTTTTCGCTGTAGTAATGGTGCAAGCCTTATTACAACAATTATTAAAACAAATTTATATATTTTGTTTTTTGTTGCTCTCAAATTAAAAGGGTCGCACAGCCAAATATTTTGTCGTACTTTAGAGCCCTGGGCACGGTGCATAATTTTTTTTTCATTCATAAAAACAACCTGATTGATATGAACCAGCCGAATTGAACTTGTACCAATCCGGTTTTAAAATAGAGCACTCATAAAACTAGATCTGATACAAAATGTTTTAATGATAAAACCCTAAAATGTCAACCTGACAGCGCAAATGTTCGGCTGAGTTTACAAACTCTGCTCCCCTCACCGTTCGCTAGCACAACGCATGTAATTAATGGCTACATATTTGTCGCAGTGCTTAAAATACTGAAATACTACAAAATATATTTAAATGTCAGAGCAAGGCAATACCATAATGAGCATTTACACACTAACGTAGGCTGGTAAAACTCCATTGAGATTTAAAACATTCTAAACTTGAGTGCCCATACAATTCAATGATAACACACACCAAGACATAAAAACCTGGCAGTTTCACAATCATTTCGCAATCCATGTAAATATGCATGACTCATATGGCTCATAGCGGCATTTTGATCTATAAACTGAAATACACCCTTGAGTGGAGAGAACTCATGTCTTCCACCATGGTCCCTGGAGGATGAGAGATATGATAGATGTTGGCAACTAGAACAAGATATGAGAGCAGTAACATAGGCAGCTGAACTAGATGAACTTTGCATTGTTTCATAATGAAAGAGTATCATCAGTCAGTGGCAGGATGGGAAGCATAGAGACTCAGAGGCTGAGTGTTGTAGCGTTGCTGCCGTGTGAGAAGAACAAAACAATTAGCAGGGCAAAGTTCACCACCTCCCCCAACCCTCCTCCACGGCAGGTAGGTAAGAAGAAAGTGTTCTGAGGGGAGGGGTGGTGTTTCGGGGACTCCAGGTCTAGATAATGATTCTGAAGACGAAGGACAGAGCGGCTCCTAGAGCCAAACCCAGAGACAGGAAGAACGCCATGATGGTGCCGGCCGTCTCCGCTTCGTGTTGTGCCACTTTCCTGAACGGAAACACAGGAGGGACAAAACAACATGACTAGGAGAAAACAGGACTGTACACACCTTGATGAACCAGTGCAATGTATTTTTTGTCATGAGTAGACTGTGCTAGTACAGTGTTTCTCAACCCATGTTGCAGGAACCGGCAAGCTATGGTTCCCTTCTATGGAGTACCGCTTGAGAACTGACTGCAATTACTGTCAGCTTTCAATCTGAGGAACCAGAGGGTTGAGAACTCTGCTGTAGTTGCCGGTGGCGATGGCCTTACTTTGGTCCGAAGCACATGCACAGGCTGGCCAGGTATCCGTTGCTGAAGGAGAAGAGGATCATGAAGAGGATGTACCAGGCGTCGTGGGCAAACGGCACGGGCAGGTAGTTCCTGGGCTGGACGTTACACAGCATGAAGAGAGGTACAAAGACTACACGGAGACCCACCATGACGGGCAGGATAACGCTGTCCTTACCGGGCTGAAGGGACAAAAGAGAACATCTCAGTACACGTCAACATTCTAATACAGATCCACTCCACCATTATACTGTGCATCCTCTATTAACCCACACACATTCCAATGAAGAGCTTAGACAAGGAGCCAGTGAACTCACGGAATTCAGCAATGACCTCCAAATGAAGCCTTGAGTAAAATAACTGACCTTCTCAACTAGCACCATGAACTCAGTTACATAATATGGGGCCTACTATATGTTTCAGCGCAGAGCTAGGCTAATAAAACGCAGCGCTGTAAAAAGGGATACCTAAACATTTTCTCAGTGAAATAATAATTCAACTATACCACCCTTGGCCAAGCTTAGTGGCATTGGATTTGATTATTTCAATTGGTAGGGCCCTATGAAATCAATTACATTTTTTGCCTGATTCCGTTTAGTTTCCCGCCAAAAAAATCCATTTTGTTTTTCCATGTTTTTCGCTCTCAAATTCACACTTCTTGAATAAAAATAAAATAAAATCTAAGTCCACAACAATGCTTAAACCACATCAGGAGACTACCTTTGAGGTCTGGACATTTTTTAAGAAATGTTCATTTTTGTGTGTAGTTACCCATTAATGCAAATGTATACCAGCAAGAGACTGCTGTTTGGTTAGCAATGTTTCTGTAGCGCTCATGTGATTACAGAGTTTGCAAAACAAATAGCCACTTGATTGACGTAAATAATCATGATACTCTGCCACGTAGGCATAGGCTATTTTGTAGTTAACATTTAATTGAGAAGGTTTTTGGGAAAGCCTTTCCATCTCTACCAGAAGAAGGTTATCATTAGCATCATCACTAACGGCTAGACAAAGTGTAGACATAAGCACGCACCGCGCACACCCACAGACAGGGGCATTCCTGTGCCGGTTCAGAAAGTTGCAGGAAAATACGAATCACTTTTGTTAATATCTTATTATTAACTTGGGCAAATTAATGAATTTTAGAGTAAGTTCAATACATTTATTTGATTTCCTACTAAATTAAATAATATGTTTAGTTTTTAATGACTGGATTTTATGAGGGTAGCCAATTTGTAGTGAATTAAAGCAATTTCCTATAACGGAAAATGGTCGCAATGCAAACGTGCACTTAATCAGAACTTAAGGAATTAACCTCTATCCAACTGAATATACTGTAAGGTAACAGTACTGTATGTGCACTCAGCCTATCATTCCATTCTACAGTTATCATAGGATTGATGAGGTGGGAGGGAGGGAGCTGAGGTAGAATTAAATAGAAACCCATAGAATGAAATGGAACACTATCTACGGGTAAGTGCCAAAATAAAGGAAACACTTGAGTAAATGAGGGATACAAAGTATGCAGAACAAAAAATATAAACGCAACATGCAACACTTTCAAAGATTTTACTGAGTTACAGTTCATATGAGGAAATCAGTCAATTGAAATAAATTCATTAGGCCCTAATCTATGAATTTCACATGACTGGGAATACAGATATGCATCTGTTGGTCACAGTTACCTAAAAAAAAAAAATGGGCCTCAGGATCTCGTCAGGGTATTTCTGTGTATTCAAATTGCCATCGATAAAATGCAATTGTGTTCGTTGTCCGTAGCTTATGCCTGCCCATACCATAACCCCACCGCCAACATAGGGCACTCTGTTCACAACGTTGACATCAGCAAACGGTGCGCCCACACAACGCCATACACGTGGCTGCGGTTGTGAGGCCGGTTGGACTTACTGCTAAATTCTCTAAAGCAACATTGGAGGTGGCTTATGGTAGAGAAATTAACATTAAAATCTCTGGCAACCGCTCTGGTGGACATTCCTGCAGTCAGCATGCCAATTGCACGCTCCCTCAAAACTTGAGACATCTTTGGCATTGTGTTGTGTGACAAAGCTGCACATTTTAGAGTGGCCTTTTATTGTCCCCAGCACAAGGTGCACCTGTGTAATGATCATGCTGTTTAATCAACTTCTTGATATGCCACACCTGTCAGGTGGATGATTATCTTGGCAAAGGAAAAATGCTCACTAACAGGGATGTAAACAAATTTGTGCACAAAATGTGAGAGAAATAAGCTTTTTGTGCGTATGGAAATTTTCAGGGATCTTTTATTTCAGCTCATGAAACATGGGACCAACACTTTACATGTTGCGTTTATATTTTTGTTCAGTGTATATTGAAAGCAGGTGCTTCCACACAGGTATGGTTCCTGAGTTAATTAAGCAATTAACATTATGTATAAAAATGGCAAGTTCCACATTATTTTGGCTACTATGGCAAGAAGAGATCTCAGTGACTTCGAAAGAGGGGTCTCAAAGAAGCATAGGGGATTTAAAGTGTGTGTGTGTCTCAGTCACCAGATCTCAACCCAACTGAACACTGATGGGAGAATCTGGAGCGGCGCCTGAGACAGCGTTTTCCACCACCATCAACAAAACACAAAATAATGGAATTTCTCGTGGAAGAATGGTGTCGCATCCCTCCTCCAATAGAGTTCCAGACACTTGTAGAAACTATGACAAGCGGTTCTGGCTCGTGGTGGCCCAACGCCCTATTAAGACACCATGTCGGTGTTTCCTTTATTTTGGCAGTTACCTGTATATCTCTATGGCAACCCCTCAGCCAGTGAATTACACACTCCAGAGCTGGGAGCTGTTACAGCCCCAGTCATGTGATCTATTTGCAACAGAAAACTAGTCCAAAACAATAGGGGGTCTTCAGTGTCACCATGAGCCACTCATCACCCACCCCTTCAAACCCACTTCCTTCAGCAGTCACATGACCTCTTCATCCTAAAAACACAAGGGCTTTTTTCCAATACAAAGCACTGGCCTACACATCAAAGTGTTCTGTTCCAGATTTTCCACAGAATTCTGAACTTGATGCCTCGGCATGATTTCACTCATACTCCCCAATAAGGTTTCCAACTGTAGAGACGGTTACAACCCCATGACATCACCAGGCAGAAATCTGGATCAGATTTTGGCTAAATATTTAGATTTAACACATTTGAGAACGTATGGTATTTTTAAACAAAAGACAGAAATGAATTTGTTGTGTCATTGTGTATGATGTTGTCATGGGAGTCGTTAGCCTATTCTTCTCCTCTTCCCTTTCAGAGTGATGAGTCGCCAAAACATTCTGATCTATGTTCCAGTGAAATGGCAAAGAAGTCGGCCAAGGGGAACAATTGGTCAGGCCAGGGGGAACCATTTCAGGGGAGCACAGATGTTAGGTGGGAATCTATGCCACCAAACCCATGTCTGTTTGAGCCAGTGTCAGTGGAACTAGTGCTCAGGGCCTCAACACTCACCCACATACACACGCCCGTCAGACTCCTGCCTGCCCAGTCCATCAAGTTGAAGAGCAGGAAACACGCAACAGGGATGAAGTATGTATCTGTGGAGACAGAAGAACAACAGCAGCCGCATGGCGAATAAGACTATAGTCCTCACAGACGCTTAAATCAATACTGGAACCCATAGAGTAAAATCGCAACGGCAGATGTTCGGGCCTTGTCCTTGCAAGTTTTGATAGAGAGGATGAATGCTATGAGCCTGTATGCTGGTCTCTGGCTTTTCACAAGCCATTAATACAGCAAAACACAGGTCAATAAAGACTTTCCCTTAGCACACTCACCCCAGGCACCCCCATCGGCCACGGTGGACCTGACGTCAACTGTGACTGCAGGGAAAGTTCCGATGGTGATGGTGAACACGAAGCACACAGAGAGGGCCATTACCCAGATCTACAGGAGACCACAACATTAGTAGGGGGTTTTAGCCCCTCACTCTGGAGGACCACTCTGTTTAGATTGTCTTTGTGCAGGTCCCTTACCCGTTTAAAGATGGAAAACACAGATATGGTGGACCTGGTTTCTTCCTCTGTCAGACTGACCACCGGCCTCTTCTCTGCTGGGCTGTCTGTCACACAACATCCTCTTTTGCTGTTAGATTTACACAGATAGCGATGCAAGAGAAACGCACAACTTGGAAGAAAAGCACTGAGAATTAGGTCAAAGAGCATACATATAAACAAGCAAATGATTTATTCTAGTATAAACCCTGGGCAGAGTCAGAGTACACTACTACACACCAAAGGAGAAACATTTCTCAATGTTACATTCCATCTGCTGACTGCACCTTTTGTCAAAAGGTCCATCTTGTTCTCCTCATCTCCTCCGGCTGGCCTGGATCCATTACTTTCCAGGTAGTACTGGAAAAACTCCTGCGAGGTCAGAAGAGACATTCACAAAATTCAGCACATTTGCCAACCTACATACTTACCCTTACTTTACTAGTTAAGTCGACTGAGAACATATTCTCTTTAACAGCAACGACCTGGGGATGAGTTACATGGGGGAGGAGAGGGGATGAATGAAGCCAAGTGGAAGCTGGGGATCAGGTGTCCGTGATGGTATGAGGGCCAGATTGGGAATTTAGCCAGGACACCGGGGTTAACACCCCAACATACTATTATCAGGTTACTGTATCTATCTATATAGCTGCGTGTGAGGACACGTTATAGATACAGGCCAGGGAGGCTATACAGTGCTACACACTACTAACGGCTTCCCTCAGTTAACATTTTTGAGCCAATGACAACTTGTCTGACAAAGTGAACTAGCATTTTGAGGTCAGAGCATTCCATTAGGCAGAACACACTAGTATGGGTCAATGCTATGTGTAGATTAGTGTGTTAGTTGAGGTCTCACCATTCTGGGCAGGGCGAGGTAGGACAGGATGGCCAGGAAGACGACCATGCACGCTGTGATGAAGTAGCCAAAGGCACTGTCCTGTAGGGCCGAGCCACCTAAACACACACACACACAGAGAACACAGGGTCATGACCTGGAAGTGCTTACCATTCTCATCCTGGGCTATGAGTTATGGACCTGGTGGAAGTGGGAGAGTTATGGACAGTGTTGAGAGCAGTGGTGTGTGTGTGTGTTGATCGGGTGTCAGACGTACTGGCCAGGGCAAAGATCATAGACAAGGCAGCGAAGGTCCCGGCGAGGCCCTGTCCACTCATGATGGGTGTAGTGTAGGAGGCCGGCAGCATCCCAGCCAGGCCAAACAGACTGCCCTGCAGTACTGCCCCAAACGCTGGGGAGAGAAAAAGACAATTAAGTCAAAGTAGAGAGAGAATGAGTGATTGTAGGTGTTGGATATAGCAGGTAGGAATACATTTAAAAGCAAAGGAGAGGGCGAGAGGTTTATATCGGCAACATAAGGGGGGGGGCAGAGCGCTAGAATGGAAGGTCATGATATATTTAGAGGAAGATCAAGAGAGGGAGGGGTTGGCAAATCACAGAGACATAAAGCAAAACCAATGAGAACATCACAGGGGTTGTTTTACATAATAAACATTATTTAATTCACCCCCTTCCTAGTACAGACAGACAGGAAGTCTTTACAGGGAGAGTGTGGATGTCAACATCAAAGCATTCCAGTTGGGTCACCCTGTCCTCCCCTCTGGCGGAACCTGGACCGTCAGAGAAGCTGGTCCTCATCAGGCATCAGGGGCCAGGATCAAACTAGCAGGAGAGCGAAGGGGGGTGACCGTATCCCTGCGGTAAACAAGCCAACTCAGTAGCAGATGGTGTGAAGGTGAGTGAGTTGAACTGTGTGAGCTTGGTGTATTAGGTAGGAGTCTAGTAGGTTGGGTGGGGTCCACTCACAATTGATGCAGATGATTTTGATCATGGTGAGACAGAAGAATGGGAGAGGGCTCATGTCCACTTTGACCAGCACCGCCGTCAACAGGAACACCACCAGGATCACAGACAGGCAGCCAGCGATACGCCAATTCTGAGGGATCCTGGGGGACAAGTGAGGGGAAAGAAGGGGAGGAAAACAGAAGAGACATTCCTAGGACTGTTTAGACAGGAGTGGGGGTCACCGATGGATGACCCCTCGCTGGATCCAACTATAATTAAAGTCAACATACCAATGTCCTATGGAAACAACTGATGGGGTTCACAGGGGGTGAGGATTAGGTAGGCAGAGATAAGTTAGATTTACATGAGAGGTACCGTTCTGGGTTAGAGCTATGGTAGAGGGTAGCTTAGAAGAAACTGAGGAACATGTATGGAGTGAGGTTAGGGGGGCATGTGAACAGGCAAAGTTTGAGGATAAGAGTGAGGTATCAATTCAAGGTGCTTTTAAGAGGATTGAGGTGTGGTTTGGAGTTTGAGGAGTTTGAGTCCTGGGTCTCCTCGAGGTCACAGTAAAGGGATCGACATTCAAGTGAGGATTGTTGGGGGGTTTCCTAAAGATTATTATCACTTGCCCCAAAATGCTAATTAGCTGTTTACACACAGAAGTGCCATACAGTGCATTCGGAAGGTATTCAGACCCCTTGACTTTTTCCACATTTTGTTATGTTACAATCATTCTAAAATTGATTATTTTAATTTTCCTCATCAATCAACACACAATACCCCATAATGACAAAGCAAAAACAGGTTTTTAGAAATGATTGCAAATGTATTAAAAATAAAAAATTGAAATATCACATTTACATAAGTATTCAGACTCTTTACTCAGTACTTTGCTGATTACAGCCTTGAGTCTTCTTGGATATGGGGAGTTTCTCCCATTCTTATCTGCAGATTCTCTCAAGCTCTGTCAGGTTGGATGGGGAGCGTCGCGGCACAACTATTTTCAGGTCTCTCCAGAGATGTTAGATCAGGTTCAAGTCCGGGCTCTGGCCGAGCCCCTCAAGGACATTCAGAGACTTGTCCCGAAGCAACTCCTGCGTTGTCTTGGGTGTGTGCTTAGGGGGTTGTCCTGTTGGAAGGTGAACCTTCGCCCCAGTCTGAGGTCCTGAGCACTCTGGAGCAGGTTTTCATCAATGATCTCTCTGTACTTTTCTCCGTTCATCTTTCCGTCGATCCTGACTAGTCTCCCAGTCCCTGCTGCTGAAAAACATCCCCACAGCATGATGCTGCCACCACCATACTTCACCGTAGGGATGGTGCCAGGTTTCCTCCAGACGTGACACTTGGCATTCAGGCCAAAAAGTTCAATCTTAGTTTCATCAGACCAGAGAATCTTGTTTCTTATAGTCTGAGTCCTTTAGGTGCCTTTTGGCAAACTCCAAGTGGACTGTCATGTGCCTTTTACTGAGGAGTGGCTTTCGTCTGGCCACTCTACCATAAAGGCCACTTGGAGTTTGCAGAGATGGTTGTCCTTCTGGAAGGTTCTTCCATCTCCACAGAGGAACTCTGGAGCTCTATCAGAGTGACCATCGGGTTCTTGGTCACCTCCCTGACCAAGGCCTTTCTCCCCCGATTGCTCAGTTTGGCCGGGCGGCCAGCTCTAGGAAGAATCTTGGTGGTTCCAAACTTCTTCCATTTAAGAATGATGGAGGCCACTGTGTTCTTGGGGACCTTCAATGCTGTATAAATATTTTGGTACCCTTCCTCAGATCTGTGCCTCGACACAATCCTGTCTCGGAGCTCTACGGACAATTCCTTCGACCTCATGGCTTGGTTTTTGCTCTGACATGCACTGTCAACTTTGGGATCTTATGACAGGTGTGTGCCTTTCCAAATCATGTCCAATCAATTTAACTTACCACAGGTGGACTCTAATCAAGTTGTAGAAACATCTCAAGGATGATCAATGGAAATAGGATGCACCTGAGCTCCATTTCGAGTCTCATAGCAAAGGGTCTGAATACTTATGTAAATTGGGTATTTCTGTTTATTTTTTATACATTTGCAAACATTTCTAAAAACCTGTTTTCGCTTTGTTATTATGGGGTATTGTGTGTAGATTGATGAGGACTTTTTATTTATTTAATCAATTTTAGAATATGGCGGTAACGTAACAAAATGTGGAAAAAGTCAAGGGGTCTAAACACTTTCCGAATGCACTTTCAAGAATTGCCTGCCTTTCACCTACACATAGGGGAAGAATCAGAAAGATCAGTACTGCAATTCTTTGTATTTTGGCTGTTATCAGTCAAATACATTCTCAGAGCAGGCTCAACTTGCCCGCCTGCCATAAATTGTCCGTCTTCCAGTAAAACAATGGGGAGTAATGTGGCAACATCAGAGCAGGCTCAACTTCTGCAACTGCTCAGTTCAATTGCCCCAGGCAACTTTAATGCCAATCCCTGCAGTAGAAAAGTTACCATTAGTTCTAACTATACCTCTGGTGGATGAAGGAGTTAAGGCAGGTGAAGATAAGCAGGGGCACCATGGCACACAGGGTCATCACGTTGTTGAACTTGGACTCCAGGACGTTCCTCGTGTCTCCATCCACTACCGTGGCATTGGCCGTCAGATTCGCTGAGCCTTCGACGGCCGGGTCCTTCAGTCGGCTGGTGAAGTACTACAGGGAAGCAGCAAGGTGGAGGAGAGAGAGCTAGAGCAAAAGAATTCGGGATCATGACCAAAGCTTATGAGAGTCAATGTTTTCTAGGGATGTGCATCTTTCCCTTTCAAGACGATTCGAAATGTATCTAGATATGAAACTTTAAACTACATGGGCTCCGATACAATACAGAGACTATACAGTGGGGAAAAAAGTATTAAGTCAGCCACCAATTGTGCAAGTTCTCCTACTTAAAAAGATGAGAGAGGCCTGTAATTTTCATCATAGGTACACGTCAACTATGACAGACAAAATGAGAAAAAAAAATCCAGAAAATTACATTGTAGGATTTTTAATGAATTTATTTGCAAATTATGGTGGAAAATAAGTATTTGGTCAATAACAAAAGTTTCTCAATACTTTGTTATATACCCTTTGTTGGCAATGACACATGTCAAACGTTTTCTGTAAGTCTTCACAAGGTTTTCACACACTGTTGCTGGTATTTTGGCCCATTCCTCCATGCAGATCTCCTCTAGAGCAGTGATGTTTTGGGGCTGTCGCTGGGCAACACGGACTTTCAACTCCCTCCAAAGATTTTCTATGGGGTTGAGATCTGGAGACTGGCTAGGCCACTCCAGGACCTTGAAATGCTTCTTACGAAGCCACTCCTTCGTTGCCCGGGCGGTGTGTTTGGGATCATTGTCATGCTGAAAGACCCAGCCACGTTTCATCTTCAATGCCCTTGCTGATGGAAGGAGGTTTTCACTCAAAATCTCACGATACATGGCCCCATTCATTCTTTCCTTTACACGGATCAGTCGTCCTGGTCCCTTTGCAGAAAAACAGCCCCAAAGCATGATGTTTCCACCCCCATGCTTCACAGTAGGTATGGTGTTCTTTGGATGCAACTCAGCATTCTTTGTCCTCCAAACACGACGAGTTGAGTTTTTACTAAAAAGTTATATTTTGGTTTCACCTGACCATATGACATTCTCCCAATCCTCTTCTGGATCATCCAAATGCACTCTAGCAAACTTCAGACGGGCCTGGACATGTACTGGTTTAAGCAGATGGACACGTCTGGCACTGCAGGATTAGAGTCCCTGGCGGCGTAGTGTGTTACTGATGGTAGGCTTTGTTACTTTGGTCCCAGCTCTCTGCAGGTCATTCACTAGGTCCCCCCGTGTGGTTCTGGGATTTTTGCTCACCGTTCTTGTGATCATTTTGACCCCACGGGGTGAGATCTTGCGTGGAGCCCCAGATCGAGGGAGATTATCAGTGATCTTGTATGTCATCAATTTCCTAATAATTGCTCCCACAGTTGATTTCTTCAAACCAAGCTGCTTACCTATTGCAGATTCAGTCTTCCCAGCCTGGTGCAGGTCTACAATTTTGTTTCTGGTGTCCTTTGACAGCTCTTTGGTCTTGGCCATAGTGGAGTTTGGAGTGTGACTGTTTGAGGTTGTGGACAGGTGTATTTTATACTGATAACAAGTTCAAACAGGTGCCATTAATACAGGTAACGAGTGGAGGACAGAGGAGCCTCTTAAAGAAGAAGTTACAGGTCTGTGAGAGCCAGAAATCTTGCTTGTTTGTAGGTGACCAAATACTTCTTCTCCACCATAATTTGCAAATAAATTCATAAAAAATCCTACAATGTGATTTTCTGGAATTTCTTCTCTCAATTCTGTCATAGTTGACGTGTACCTGTGATGAAAATTACAGGCCTCTCTCATCTTTTTAAGTGGGAGAACTTGCACAATTGGTGGCTGACTAAATACTTTTTTTCCCCACTGTATGTTTTAGTTTGAAACGTTTCAGTGAAATACTATGGAGAGAGTGTCTCGGAAGGTAGAAAGAAAGTAATATGAGCAAAAATCATTAGTGAATTGGCAATTTGTAACATTTGAGTCGATTTTCTGACCGATGCATGCTGCATTTGGTTCAGTTTGGGGTGCGTATTGGTGAATTCTTACATCTCTAATGTTTTCATAATGCTAGCCTGCTGCCGAGGGCGGGGATATATTGCCATGGCAACACACCTGGCCAAAAGTTTGATGAACCAGGTGGCTTCTAACAGTTTTTAAAAAGTGGTCTCAATGAAATTTCCTCCCTCGAGGCAGCTCCAGAATAATTAAAATTAGAGGAGGCACATCATTTAAGACCAGTTGTATGACCATTTAGAGACATAGGAAATGAGCGCATGCCCATATTATTGTTATATTACTAGACTTCAGCTCTAAGTCTGATTTCCCATGGTTATCATAAACAAGCAGTTGTGAAGAATGCAGAACAGTTACCATGGTTGCAGTCATGAAGAAGTTCCATGGCAGGAGGGTTCCCAAGCCAAGGACGAAGAAAATTAACCAAACCGCATTATACCTGACAAATACACATTCACACACAATAAAATGTTAATATATGTAGCCTATACCAATTGTATACATATAGCATTAAATGATTGCAGGCAGAAGCAGAAAATGAAATGTCACTGCACTCACTTGTCCTGTGGAGCGTTGATGACCGTCATTGTCCTGAAGTACTGCAGGAACCAGCTCTTAAGTCAAAATGTGGCACGGTTTCTGAAAACAGACATTTTCATAAATAAATCAGCCTAGTCTTCATAAAGTATCAATATACAAGAGAAACAGGAGAAAGTTCAGGAGAATGAATTCGACATGCAGTTTTTTGCTGATTATCCCAAAAAGATGAATAAACAAAACTCTAACATAAAATACCACATTGTGATATTATCCAACATTGTACATCTCATCTCCAACTGAATTTCATTCCACAGGTTCACCATCCCACCACGAGTTTGGGAAACCCTGGCCTATGGGACACAGTTTCAGCGGGTACTTTGATCTCAAGTATCATTTATGTTTAGGCTATTTAGTAGCGACGGGACGATACCAGTATGGCGATACTCGTTAGTATTGTGGCAAGGAAACAAAACACGAAGCAGATTTAACTTCTTTAGGAAAACAGCTCTAATGTTGAAACAAACACCATGTGGAACAACCAGTCACGTTTGTTTATTTTCCAAGCTATATCACACAATATTTTACATACAGCAAGTGTTAAAATTTTTGCAGTGGGAAAAAATATTGCGATACTGGTATCGTCACAGCCCTAATTAGGCTACTTTCTTCTTCTGACCAAATATACAGAAGCGCATGTCACCAACATTACATGTCAGACAAACAACAATTCCTACCTACTACATTTGTAACCGAAAGATACAAACCAAGTCCTTGTTTACCAGGAAAATACTTAGTTATTTTTGTATATGTTTTTTATAAGATGCAGCATGTGTAAGCAACAATAGGAATACCAGCAGTTATAACTCCTACCATTACACCAAACCACAAAGTCTAGCCTATGCAGTTTCAGCATTCCATAGTGACAAAGAAAAGCCACAAGACAACCTTCAAAACCTTATCAAGCACAATAATGTCATCTCAACAAATCAAAACATTCTAGCCAAATATGCACACAAGTCAAAATGTGTCATACAAGCCAGACACATTCAGTCTACTATATCAGCAAGTAATATATTTTTAATTACACTTACTTAGAGCAGCGCAGGAGTAGCCTAAATCCAAGAGTTGATTTGATTTACTGAAAGGAGGGGCTGGCAGCTGAACATCATTTCATTTTCTACATGGGAGGAAGCCTCGGTTAAGAGGTGGTCTAAAAAGGACATCAAAAAGTCTGGCATTGGTCCTTCCTATCCCAATAGTCTCACGGCCCCACCCATTCCATAGCAACTCTTCTACCACTCTGATGGAAGATTACACACAGACAGATACTTCTGTGATGCCTTTCTGAAACACAGCAGGCTTTCTGAGTCCCTCTAAAACAAATAGCCCGAGTTCACTGTACACACAGATGTCTGTGCAGAACTCCAAGCATCCCAGCAGCCCAAACAACAGGTTTATCTCACAATGTGTCACATAAGCATAGGCATGAAATGTTGTGGATGCCATAAAGGAATAGACTAAGCCTTTTTAGATTGAAATATGTGTGTCCCATTTAGATTCTGGAGTCATCATGAGGGAATGGTCATGGGAATGCACAGTACCATGGGTTAGGAGTATTGAATGGAGCTTATTGTTCCACGCTGAATCGATACAGTTACATATCGCAATATAATTTTTTGACGATATATAAATACTTGACTCCAAGTATCGATTTGTAATATATATACAGTACCAGTCAAAAGTTTGGACACACCTATTCATCCAACTGAAATTCATTCCACAGGTTCACCATCCCACCAGTAACAAAACAATTTCCTGTCTAGCTAGTTTGCCTGCCTACCAGTCAAAAGTTTGGACACACCTACTCATTCAAGGGTTTTTCTTTATTTTTACTTTTTTCTACATTGTAGAATAATAGCGAAGACATCAAAACTCATCCCAAACCATCTCAATTGGGTTTAGGTCGGGTGATTGTGGAGGCCAGGTCATCTGATGCAGCACTCCATCACTCTCCTTCTTGGTCAAATAGCGCTTACACAGCCTGGAGGTGTGTTGGGTCATTGTCCTGTTGAAAAACAAATGATAGTCCCACTAAGCCCAAACCAGATGGGATGGCATATCGCTGCAGAATGCTGTGGTAGCCATGCTGGTTAATTGTGCCTTGAATTCTAAATAAATCACAGACAGTGTCACCAGCAAAGCACCCCCATACCATAACACCTCCTCCTCCAAGCTTTACGGTGGGAACTACACATGCGGAGATCATCCGTTCACCCACACCGCGTCTCACAAAGACACAGCAGTTGGAACCAAAAATCGCAAATTTGGACTCCACACCAAAGGACAAATTTCCACCGGTCTAATGTCCATTGCTTGTGTTTCTTGGCCTAAGCAGGTCTCTTCTTCTTATTGGTGTCCTTTAGTAGTGGTTTCTTTGCAGCAATTCCACCATGAAGGCCTGATTCACACAGTCCCCTCTAAACAGTTGATGTAGAGATGTGTCTGTTACTTGAACTCTGTGAAGCATTTATTTGGGCTGCAATTTCTGAGGCTGGTAACTCTAATGAACTTCCATTCCTGTGGCAGTCCTCATGAGAGCCAGTTTCATCATAGCTCTTGATGGTTTTTGCGACTGCACTTGAAGAAACTTTCAAAGTTCTTGAAATGTTCCGTATTGACTGACCTTCATGTCTTAAAGTAATGATGGACTGTCGTTTCTCTTTGCTTATTTGAGCCGTTCTTGCCCTAATATGGACTTGGTCTTTTACCAAATAGGGCTATCTTCTGTATACCCCCCCTCACCTTGTCACAACACAACTGATTGGCTCAAACGCATTAAGGAGGAAAGAAATTCCACAAATTAACTTTTAAGAAGGCACACCTGTTAATTGAAATGCATTCCAGGTGACTACCTCATGAAGCTGGTTGAGAGAATGCCAAGAGTGTGCAAAGCTGTCATCAAGGCAAAGGGTGGCTATTTGAAGAATCTCAAATATAAAATATATTTTGATTTGTTTAACACTTTTTTGGTTACTACATGATTCCATATGTGTTATTTCATAGTTTTGATGTCTTCACTATTATTCTACAATGTAAAAAAATAGTACAAATAAAGAAAAACCCTTGAATGAGTAGGTGTGTCCAAACTTTTGACTGGTAGTGTATATATATTTTTACTGTAGGTAGCGTTAGTCGGCTGTACCTGCGTTAGTTGGCTGCAGGGGTGCATGATACGCCACTGCTTATAACGAACTATACATTAAGTATAACTAAAATAAATCTAAGATGTGTCAAATAATATAATAATAATATTGGAACTCTATCACTTTTTCTCTCTCCACAGAACAGTTGGTATCCGGTTGCTAAACAACCGTTTTTTGTTTTTCCAGATGAAACCAGCATAGAATTAAGAATTAATAGAAAGGGCGTCTCGATAGAGTACCACAGTATGAGTCATAATACCCATAAAACCTAGAGGTCAAACAGGGAAATGGTTCCAATCGTTTTTCCACCATTAATTTTTCCCATTGGGGATTTCGGAAACACTTAAAATAAGGTCTGTGTTTCGTGTAGGCTTACACTGGCGTGACGTTTTGATAACCGTGTAAATCTCTTTAGGAAGAGCTAATTATTTCTCAATAGTGTGTTTCATTGGAAAACTTGATCAGTGGAAGGACTGACTGAATAATCTGATACGCAAGTGTGGTGTATTAACATTATGACTGTTTTAAGTGGAACTGAAAGAATGTTGATTTTAGTATCAAGAGGGAATGTTTTAGTGTAACGCCACATACAACAGACAGGAAGTGTGTTGTAGACAGGGGAGACTGGTGATTGGCCAGAAGAGGGAGCATCTCTTTGCATTGTTTATAAATAGGGGCTAGACTACAGAAAGGGCAGAGCAGCCATTCTGAGGCGTCGCTCTCCGGGTGTCATGTCACCTGTCACTTATGCTGAAGCTTGGGATCTGAATAAACTTATGATCGAGGATTCAGTATGAGCGGACTCCTTTGTTTATCAGCAATAATTGCCACCACTCACTCGATACGACAAATGGCGCCCAACGTGGGGCTGGTCTGCACCTCTCCTTTGGTTCATTCAGTCGCCAGGCTAACTCGCTTTGAAGCATGGCCAGACAAGGGTGAGTTTTTCTTACCGCTTCGGAGCTTGTTAGATTGGATACGACTTGTGTACACTGGAGAGATGTACCATTACGACCGTGCCTCGGGTGGCGTTATTGCTGTTGACTAGGAGTCTGAAATAAATATTCTAAATTTGGTTGATGAAGGCTAGAATAATGGATTGGTAGTGAATAAAAGCTGGAATACGTATGCATATTTATGGCATTGTGAATCTGGAAAGACCCCCAGCGGGGGCGACAAATCCTGGACGACGTATTAGACTTTGTCAGGTTGGTTCTGGGAACCATGAGCTGGACGGATTATATGTATGTTATGCTCATCTTATAGTTGACGAAGTATATGTGTGGGATAACCTCTCTATGATTATCCAGAACTCAAGGCAGCATAAAGTTAGGCGGAGATATGGATAATGATGGATAATGATTTGGGCACAATGCAAGGTTACTTAGGGCGTGGTAGGCCGCAGTTAGCTAAAGGCTAAGGCTAAGGTTAATGCTAAATGGGAGTGTGTTTCATGCTACATGGTATATGGCGGCTAATGCTAAATGCTAATTGTGTTCTGTGCTACATGCTAATGTATCCTTAGAGGTCCCATTGCGATGGACTAATCCTCTTAAAATATGTCTGTGTGTGTATAATTTAAAGTTCTACGCAAATGTGAGCTCTGTTATGTGTAATTGTGTGAGTATAGGGTATAAAATAGTGAAGCTGTAGCGTAATGCTATCGTTCTATTGTCCGGGAATCGTATCATTGAATGCATTTGCGCATGCGTTTAATTTTATGACACTACACTACAAAACGTGGGATTTGGAGTTTATGGCACGAGATTAGGAGACGTTGGGTTCCGGTACTAAACCTACACCACGAGGGTATAGTAAAACTACAAAAACGGGATTGTGGGTAACGTGTCATATTTCTGGGGGCCTGCGTGTCGCAGGGAGAGAAATAGACACAGACGAGGAAACAAAGAGAATATATATTTTGACACGAGTATTCTAGTTTAAACGGCGGATGGTTAAAGATGAAACTTGTTGTGTGACCTATTGAATTTATAAATTAAATATATGTTGGCGGAGTATAATGAATTAAATTAAATGACGGATTAAAATAAAATAAAAATGTTTTTGAGCGATCTATTTAGTTCTGAGTTTAGTCTTGGAGTGAATAATGTAGAACGAACGAATATTGAATGGTTGGAAATACTCAGTGATTGCATTAACTACTACAATGTTATTCTGTGTTTTTGTTCTTCTGTCATATGAGAGGAACGAGAGGAGAGAGGAGATACAGGAAGTGCTGACGTGCGTCACGTGACAAGGTGTGACGCAGGCAGAGGATCAGATATCAGGCTAGTTCACAAAATCATCCCTTACAAAATATGTGATGTTATGACAATTTTGCATAGGCTTGGCAAATGTTTCATTAAAAATTGCATTTTGGAGGCTCTGTGCATCACTGGGGTTTGATTGGAGTTGTGTTGGGAATCGAGGACTGACATTATTCTGTAAATTTAAGATAATTAGGGGTTATAGAGCAAGGGGTTACAGGCTTTGTTTTTGGGATTGCTTTGAAGTTGACTAACTTACATTTGCATTTGATGGGTTGTGGTAAGATAGCCAACATTAATTGATAAATTGGTGACATAGGATATAGGAATAAAAATTGGTTTTAAATTATTCCTAATTTTTAATTGATTTTTTAATTGATTTTTTATTTTAATTAGAAATGGTTTTTGAATAAAACATTTAATTGATTTTTTTAATATTCATATTTTAGTTGATTTTATTTTTTTTATTTTTTTGGGTTGCTTAGGTTTATATTAATAATTAGAGGGGGGAAGCCATAGGCTATATAGTCTAAAATAAGATAATTCATAATAAAGGAATATAAAAGAGTAGTTACAATGGGGAGAAAGGACAGCAAGGCTATATGAAGGTGATTACACCGATTGATATAGTACAAAATAGTGACCCTTTAACTAAAGTATTGCGAGGTTATCCGGCAAGTGAAACAAAAGTTGCCCTTCATTCTCAAACAAAAACTGATAAAAGATTCCAGCGATAAGATAAACAAAGCTATAGAGATAAGGCTAAGGGAAGGAGAGCTTAGGGATGTTTATCCTCAGCTTCCAGGGATCATCCAGGAGGGTGATTGTTGCATCAGAGATGAAGATGAACGAATAATAGATAGAGGACAAGCAGAAACGACGATAAAGATGAATCCAAAACTCCAGAAGGAAGGAAATGAGATGTCTGGAAGAGAAGAGTGAGGTTAAAGAAGATGAGGATGATGAAGATGAGTGATTGAGAAGAGGTCATGCATGGGTGGATATGACTCTGTGATCAGAAGGAAGTTGGCAAGAGAGGAAAGAAGAAGGATACTAGAGATTTGATCTCTGATGGAAGTTGAAGGAAGAAGGATACACGAGATTTGATCTCTGATGAAAGCAAAGATGAAGAAAGCGATGAAGATTTGGAGATTAAAGGTGCTTTATGTTCAAGAGGATTTTATCCTACAATGACTAGCAAAGAAGAAATAGAGATATATACCGATGTTTATCATGCCTGGATAAAGCAAATAGTTTAGAAGAAGTAACACAGCTGAAGATACAGGACGAAGAAACTCTGAGAAAACTCAATCATACAACTGGTGGAGAAGAGAAGCTTTGGTTATGAAGAATCAGAGTGAACCAAATCAACAATCACTGTTACAGCTTCAACTGAACAATATCAAATGCAATTGTACCAGCCAAGGGGGGTACCAGGTGTTCCATATCCACAGCCAGTTGCTGGACAGACACAGAATTGGAGAGGAAGAGGACGAGAAGGCTTAGAAGGAGGAGGAAGATTTCAGCTACACTTCCAGCAACTTTCAGAAGACTGTTATAATTGTGGACAGATTGGGTACTTTACCTGTGAGTGCAACAAGTCAGGAGGAAAAACAGAGAACATTTTTAAGGAAGATACAGGGGCAATTCAAGATCACCTGTTCTCCAGGTGAACCCTAAAGATTCTAGAGTGCCTAGAAGATCCGGAAGGGGGGTGTCAGCTGATAGCACCGATTAGAGAAGAAGAGAAAATAGCTAACAATTGAAGTAAAACCAGAGGACTATGAGAAATAATGGTGAATAGTGGAAAAACCTTATCTGTGTTGAGCCTAAAGAGGTTAAACATCTCACTATGTAAAATTAACTAATTAGGATAGGGATTTGAGGTAGTAAAACAGTTAATTACTCTTAAGGAACCAAGTGAGCTCTGCTATAAAAATCAAAGAGAAATTAAAATAGACATACTAATATTAGGACATAAATCTGTTGCATTATTGGGAAGAGATGCATTGTGTAAATTGAACTGTACAATAAGATGTACACTAGACGGCTGTCTGGTAGAGGATTTTAAAAAGTAGGGTTTTTGGGGAATCGTATTTGCTTAAAAAGATAATATCATAGGAAGGATGATAATCTGTTAGACTGCCTATTAGACAATTTGTCTGAAAAAATTAAAAGGGGTGACTGTTATTCTGGGTTACATTCTTACACCAAGAGATTTCAGGCTAGGCTAAAAGGTGTTTAGTCGTTTGCCAAGTCTGTGTAAAAAGTCAGAAGCAGGTGGGGACTTTCCCAATCACGTATTCTAAAAATTTGGTGGTAAAGGGATTTTGTGAATAAATCAGTGGAAAAAGTTTTTAAAGGTTATGAGAGAAAAGATTAGATTAAAATAAGTTAGGAGAACTAGGTTGAAGGAACTCTAAGACAGTAAGCTAAGTTTCAAAGTTAGTAGTAAGAGAGAGAGAACAATGGTGAAGGACATTTTAGAGTAGGAAGATCAAGGTAATTATAGGTGTATTGTTATAATCAAAAGTTTGAAAGTCAGGGATTAGAGATAGGACTGAGAGTTGGGAAAAAGTGACACTAGTGGTGATAGATGGAAGTACAAGCAAAGACTTCAAATCTTTGGAAAATGGATTAAGTAACAATAAGGACATTAACACGTCAGTCTATTATAACAACAGTGAGAAGCAATTTAACTCTTTCAACATTGATAGTTATTAAAGCCATAAATATATTGCATTTGATTATAAGGGAACCAATAGCCAGCACCAATTTTAGGGGAAAAAATACTTTTTAGGGTTAGGATGGGGACGTTTCTCCCACATGGAGAGATAATTATGGAGAAGAAGTATTGTTATCAGGACCAGATGTAGAAGCGGTGTCCCCTAGTCAAAGGAGGGATAGTTTGTACAACGATATGAAGTGGAAGAGGTTAGGAGTGACTGTTCACTTATTTGGCGTAATGTTACAGAGAAAGGTCAGGGAGAGTATATGTGTACTTATCTAGTGCAAGTATTAGAATTTGTTCCGGTTAAGAATTATTGGTTAAAAGGCTATGTAATTCATAAAGTAACGCTTATAATGGAAGAGTTGAGGTCTGTTGTAGCCTCCACAGTCATTGAGGGAGTTCAGGAGGAGTAGATTACAGTAGCCACTCCAACAGTAGATAATACACAGAGGATATTGGTAACTTTGCCACTAGAAATAATTAAGGTTAATACATACTTTAATGGTAACTTTGGAAGGGATTAAGGATACGATGGTAATAGCAAATGTAGGAAGTATGACACCGACAACAACTTTTCTGAAATTAAAGGGGTAGTAAGAAGGACTCAGGGGTTATGTTACGGATGGAGAGTGCTGTCAATTATAGTACGAATAGGGTTAAAATAGGAGAGCAGATAGTAGTAGAGAGAATATTGATTCATCATGGAGGTACAGGATGAGGTCTTTGATTTTAATGACAGACAAGGAGAGGTATCTGATCAGTACCGCTCGTTAGGGAAGAGAGAAACTAAATGGATGGGTTTGATTCTTCTGTTGTGAAAATTAGAGATAGATGGGCAGGTTCCAGCAGCTCATTCTGTAAGATCAGTGAGGAATCTTGAGGGTCCATGTCTGGTGAGAATTCCAGCACTAAACATGTTAGAGACGGTCGTTCGACCTCTATCAAGTATGTGTCAATCTTATGCTTTGTCATGACTGATGTATCAGCAACAACAATCAGTAACAGATAAAATAATGTCGTTGTCCAAACATTTGTTTAAGCCTAGGTTTAGGTGTTATTAGGTTAAGTGAATTAACTTGTGTGAATTTGTTGGATGGTAAAGAAAAATCAGGTAACAGCGTAACTGGAGCATTTGAGGTGTAACCATTGAGGGCTAAAAGTTGTTTGGTTCTAATAAAACATATGAGGTAAGGGGTATGTTTATGGGAATATCAGATTGTGATGTTATATGATAACTTTGGGTATGCATGACCTTAAGGGTAGTAATGAGAAATATGTTACTTTTTATGTACCAGGTAGTAAGAACAGCAGGACTTTGATGGTTAAAAGATTAGCTTTTGCCTGACAATGTGACTATGGGGAATTTGAGATATTTGGAGGGTTTGTGGTGATAAAGCATATATATTCTTACCCTATGGATAGACAGGATGTTGTTACATGTCAACGTTGAAGCTTCCATATGAGGTTTCTACCATTATAAGAGGGGTAGCACCGGACACAGAAATCTGAAGCTATATTTGAAATTGGATGAAAAGAGACATGGCTACATGTCATAGTCTTCAAGCCTATCATTGAAGGATAAATCTAAGGGAGAAGGGGGGACTTTTTCCATGGTATGGTGTAACATTTGGAAAGATCATATTGATAATATTAGTAGATACTTTGAGTCCAGATAGTTCCGATAATATCACGAGTGTTATAGATGCATTGAAGAATATAAGGGATGCGTTTGGGAGATCTGAGAAGACTTTGTTGCAAGATCAGGTAGGCCAGTAGGGGCAGTGATGGGTTACATTTAATGGCAGCTTTGATAACACTGTGTGTGATGTTTGTAATTTGTTACTGACCTTTGAGAAAGCTATGATATTGAGATAGGTTGGAGAGTGTTGCCTGGAGACAACACTCAGATGCCGTTGTTGACTGTTCCTGATCTGGATGAAGATGGACAAGTAGAACTGAATGGATAAATATCATTTTTTATGAGTTGATGATTTAAATTTTTTTTTTTTTTTTCCAATATTGGTGTGATTTGTAGTATGATTTATGAATCAAAGGGGGGAATAGGTTAATGTGATTCATACATCATTTATATATCATTTTTATATTCTTAGTGGATATTGATGTTTAATTTGAAAGGGTTGTTTTGCAAAAGATACTGTTTGGTCGTTTCTTTTCTTTTCTTCCAGAAGCATTTGGGGGAACATGTGACTCAAACAAGGACAATATGAAGGGACAATATGAAACGACAATGACTGGAGGAGATGAAACAAGGAGGGTGTGGCTGATTCCATCATCAACAATCCATTGGAAGAGGAGACTACGGGGAGATGAAGTGTAGTGGACTACATTCCAGTGTCTGCAATGAAATATAGACATGTGTAATACATAATTGTGTCATATTCTTAGGTATTAATTTTTGTAGAATGATGTTTGATGTTATTGAATACATGTGAGGATCTTAGATGTTTTTGTTTATTTCGGTGAATGATTAGGGACAGGGAATTTAGGCAGGGAGAGGTTCACTGTAGGGTCCAATGGGTTGACCAGCCTTACAAGTGGATGTTTTTGGATAGGATTTTGTTTGCAGGGGCTTACATGTGTATTTAATTGCATCATAGTTTCAAATGCATTTATATGGTTTATGAGTTTATCTGGAGTACCGAAGGTGGTTGCCTGGGGCAGAGGGACCGTGAGAGAACTTTACTGTCTTGATTGATGGATGGAAGGTTGCCGGACAGTTTTTCGCTCTTACACTCCATAAAGATTTGTTCATATTTCATAGTAATGTATTCACACTTCATAAACAGTTGTTCATATTTCATAGAAAGGTATTTACACTCTAGAGGAGAATGGTTTTTGGTTTAATGTTAAAGATACTCAATAGGATAAATTGTTACTAGTCATAATCTTATTCTGTTTGTTGTCGAGACTTTTAATTTGTCTCGAAGGGGGGAATATGTGGTGTATTAACATTATGACTGTTTTAAGTGGAACTGAAAGAATGTTGATTTTAGTATCAAGAGGGAATGTTTTAGTGTAACGCCACATACAACAGACAGGAAGTGTGTTGTAGACAGGGGAGACTGGTGATTGGCCAGAAGAGGGAGCATCTCTTTGCATTGTTTATAAATAGGGGCTAGACTACAGAAAGGGCAGAGCAGCCATTCTGAGGCGTCGCTCTCCGGGTGTCATGTCACCTGTCACTTATGCTGAAGCTTGGGATCTGAATAAACTTATGATCGAGGATTCAGTATGAGCGGACTCCTTTGTTTATCAGCAATAATTGCCACCACTCACTCGATACGACACAAGGAACAAGTTAGTAGCGGAAGGCATGGCAACTTTGATTGGGTTAGGTTATCTGAAGGGATGATTAGGAGCCCAGCAGCACATTAAAAGCTGTCATTATTAAGTAGCCCTATAGTACTTATTAAGTATAATAGCTGTAGCTACTATGTCATTACATTATTATAGGCATTGGTAACTAAGACTAGTGGACAAACTTACAGTTCTGCAATTGTTGCATTTGACTCTTCAGCACCCCCTAGATAAATATTGTCCCCTTTGTCTCTGGACTTGAATGGCCTTTGAGGATTAGGATAGGATTTCACTGTCTTGGCCCTTGTGACAGCATAATAATTGAAATACAGCACAAACTAATAAGAACAATGTTATTACAGCCAATTGAATTACTGAGACTGTGTGTCACATGTTTGAAGAAGGAATCCGATTGGAGGTACCAAGCTCCAGTTCATTCTGCCTCACTCCGTTGAACGTGTCATCAAACAGTGCCAGCTGGCTGGCGTGCCCCTCTGGACCGAAGTCTGTCCCCCTGTCTGACCAACTCAGAGCCACAACACAAAACCCCACATTGTCCTGAGCCAATGACACTTCATCGGTGCCACTCAAAAGAAAAACTGATGCTAAGTGCCACTATTGCAGTGGAAATTGGCTGCAACGTAATACTCTTACATCAAGTTGTAAAACTCTCATAAGCCAATCACAACTAGGACTACTTCCGGCCCTAAGGAAAATACTGACTGACAAATGTTGAGATCACAAGTTGTTTTGCCCTTTGAAGTCACCCTATAAATCTAAAGCCGTCACATTAGCCTCATTCCCAAGAGATTAAACAGTAGTGAGAAAGTACTTTGAAATAGTGTGGCGGTCACCCTTTACGTTAGCATAGAATGGGGCCTATATGATCTTGATCACACCATCAAATCCAAATAGAGGTAGACATGAGGGCATTGTTCTGGAATAGCTCTGTGATGGGTAGACCTTCATTCCCAGACTGTTCCCTGGCTATAGTGTCTGGGTCACATGACAAGGTGAAAAGAACCGCTCACTTCACCATTTCCCAGGAGTTTATATAGCACTAGTACTCATCACTGTGCGACTGTCGGATAACTTCAACAAGATTTTAAGGAAGAAATCAATACTACTCGCAAGAGAAGTTGTCCTATTCAAAATTAGCTAAACATTCCAGAATGTTCCTAGGAGAGCAAAGTAACAGCAGATAAATAACTTGTCACAAAGAATAGTAAGCATTGGATAAAAACAGACTTGCAACTTGTATCTAAATAGAAGTAGCAACAGTATCACAATGTTTTTTTTTTTTTTTACATGTTGCAATTCATCCCTCTGATTTAATGTGGGCAGTTTGCAAGCAGTTAGCAGGAGCTAAATCTGGTCGAAATATCAGAGCTCCCCCTGCCTTCACCCCATTGCCCAACCTCGAGGACAGGAGAGCACACTCCCACTTACCAACACACACACACACACAACCAGCACGCATGTACTTTGATCCTTTACGATCATGTTTAATGGCCAAGGGCTCCCTCTCAGATTCATCATCCAAAAACTATTTCCTTCTCCATTTCCAGAGATCTGTTTCCTGAATCAGACATGGATGGATCATCATGTCAAAAACAATGCTGTGGGCTCCAGGAATAGCCTGAGGACTGGGGTTGGTTTAGAACAGCCACGGCTGGGCCTGTAATAGGAGGATGGTACGTACGATACTGTGGTGCGTCTGTGGGTTGCTCAGCCAGTCTACCTGTCTACACAGCAGCACCACACATCCCACTATAGAGCCCTTTTATGATGACAGTTGGCTAGGACTCCTAGGAGTGGTGTGAACAGAAAAATCCTATTGATGCAAAGTTCTCAGTAAACTCCCCATTGCTAGTTTCTCTCCTGCTTTGGATGAGGGGCGGTATAACTATAGTTAAGTATAACTATAAGAAATCTATGAAGTGTCAAATAAATTCTCGAGCTCTGGGCTCCAGCTATGCATTTGGTTTGCTAACTTGCTAGATGTCAAGATCAAGCTCCTTGGTTACAGCAGAGACATTCAATCCCCTCCTGAATCAAGATCCTTGTTGCCTAAATTGTTTTGTGCCAGGAAAAATAAATACAAATTGAAATAGCGCCCCTTGTGTGCACCTCCGGTAATACCGTATACACTGGTATGGTACAGAAACGGTATGATGGTCTGAAAATCTGGATACCGCCCAACCCTACTTTGTATATTACCTAAACTACCAACATATTAAACCTATTACTTTACTATACACTTCAAGGGTTGGTGGCAGTTGCCTCTGAACAGTGGGAGGCACCGACCAGCAGATGAACAGTGAGTGCACTGTGGTGCCAAACCAAAGCAGATGTCCTCCTGTCTGACCAAAGGAAAGAACTGAAAACAAAAGCTGCTCCCAAAAAGGGACTAGCCGGGTCACCAAAGGCATTGTTCTCAATGACCCTACCTTTTTGCCACCAACTATTTCCCGCCACTAAAAAAGACAAATTGAACAATGCCACGCAAACTCTCTAAAGATGGACATTAGCAACTAGTACAGTAAATGTTTAAATAAAATGTAACTGCGTGGCATGCCCCCCCATTTCACACAGGAGTGAACACGGTTGATGTCTGTCTTCTAGGTAGTAGTAACCACTGATGTATGGTAGTAACTAGCTCAGTTAGCTGCAGTTCATCAGCTGTTCATTGGTAGTGCATGTTAACACAAAGAAGCCATTCTCGTGCTCCACAAGGAGGACAGTCAAGAGGATGACACAGAAATAGCACTGACAAATGTGAACGACAGCACGCACCAAGACAAGCAAGGAAAAACTGGGCTAGCCATTCTTATATGATCTGGATATAGCAGCTATAGTATAGCCAAAACTTCAAGAAAAAATTGAAAGTAATGTTTGTGTCATGCGAGATACACAACTATATCAAACGACATGACAAGTTTCGGCATTGTTAGCTGACAGCGCGAGCTAGCCAACTCATACGAACGAACGCGCTTACTCGGAAAGAGGCCTTGTTTTTCCGCACTACCTACGGAGCTTAAAAATTGGCGCTATATGTATTTTCAAATCAGGACAACAGTTTCCTCCAACAAACCATCAGCGTTTGTCAGCACCAAGGCGGAGAACAAGGTATGAAAAACCAAACAAAATTACAGTGTAGCTATGAGAAGAAATTTTAGCTAACAATTTCGACCACTCAAAGAAATTAACTAACGTGAATCATTCGTAAGTAAAATGTGCAATCATAAATTGTAGCCTACTCGGCGCGCGATTTAAGTTACTGCAATAATTTACTTATTTGTAAAATATTGTACAATTGATCTATGAATGTACAAGTAGTTTTCAACAAAAAGTAAAACAGTTCAATTATATTTTCTAAGGCACCAGTACCTTAGCGCGAGAAGAGTAGTCTGTCCTCAACCCTGTCCAGAATAGATTCCGAATTTACGATGTAGTGAGTGAGGAGCCGCATGTATCCCCCCAGCTCGTGGCGTGACTGAGAGATCAGGGGTGAATTCATTAGCTGACAGCGCGAGCTAGCCAGCTCATACGAACGCGCTTACTCGGAAAGAAGAAAAAACATTGTAAAGCACCATTCACACATAGCTAGCTAGGTAGTCCGAAAACAAGAATTGTAAACATCAACAACTGGACCGCTACCTAACAGATGTGTGTTTAGGCAGACACGGGACCTGACAGTCCCCTTGCCGCACTATCATATGCCATTTAGTAGACGCTTTTATTCAAAGCGACTTACAGTCATGTGCGCATACATTTTTACGTATGGGTGGTCCCGGGGATCGAACCCACTACCCTGGCGTTACAAGCGCCATGCTCTACCAATTGAGCTACAGAGGACCGCTATACTGCGCTTCAAAGTGTGCGCTAAATATAATTCAAAATCAGGACAACAGAGTTTCCTCCAAAAAACTATCGGCGTTTGTCAGCACCAAGGCGCAGAACAAGTTATGAAAAACCAAACAAAATTACAGTGTAGTTATTAGAATAACTTTTTGCTAACATTTGCGACCACTCAAAGAAATTAGCTACTCATTCCTAAAAAAAATGCGCAATCATAAATTGTTGTCTATTCGGTGCGCGATACAAATTACTGCAATAATTTACTCATTTATAAAATATGCTACAATTGATCTATGAATGTACAAGTAGTTTTCAACAAAAAGTAAAACAGTTCAATTATATTTTCTAAGGCACCAGTACCTTAGCGCGAGAAGAGTAGTCTGTCCTCAACTCTGTCCAGAATAGATTCCGAATTTACGATGTAGTGAGTGAGGAGCCGCATGTATCCCCCCAGCTCGTGGCGTGACTGAGAGATCAGGGTTGTATTCATTACGTCTTGCAACGGAAACCGTTTACCGTTAAAGAAGTAAACGGTTTCTGTTGTACAACGTTTTGCAACAGACGAAACGTTTTGCAACAAAATTGGCGTAATGAATAAACCCCAGCAGGGCCACGTTCAGTTGCCATACGTTGTGGAACTTTGCAGATAGAAATATCATGAATAGAGCCGACATAATTCCTTGTTCTACATGTCTCTGTTTTCATAACACGTTTATATCTGAACTTTATAAAACGTCATGTTCTGCTGAATGCGCCTCACCACTTATTTATAGGACTCTCCCCTTGACCAATATGACAGAGAAATATCACTCACTGTTTGTTGATCATGTTCTAGCTAGCTACTATCTATCACCAAAGCCTTGATTTAGCTAATTAATTACTTTTCAAATAAAATGTTATTTGTCACATTCACGTGAAATGCTTATTTATGAGCCATTCCCAACAATGCAGAGTTAAAAAGTAAGAAAATAGCACAAAAAAAAAAATGAAATAGTAACACAATAAAATAAGGGAGTGAACGTTATTTATAATAAGGGTTACATGGAGAAAATCTGATTTCTCTGAAATAAAAACGGATGGCCCTCCCTTCAGCTAAATATATTTGACCTAAACCCTCCCTGAATGCTTGAAAAAAAAACAAGTGACCCTCCCCTATAGCCGCTGGAAGTAGGGGTGCTGAGCAGCACCCCCTGAAAAATCACCCCACCCCCAAACATCTTCCATCTGCTATGCCCTCTCCTATACCCAAAATTATAATTAAAACAAAGTGGATAGCAGAGAACACTCCTGAGTGGCGCAGTGGTCTAAGGCACTGCATCGCAGTGCTAGCTGTGCCACTAGAGATCCTGGTTCGCGACCGGGAGACCCATGGTAGGGGAGGGTTTGGCCGGCAGGGATGTGGGTTCGTTTCCCACGGGGGCCAGTATGAAAACATTTAAAACATGTGTGCATTCACTAACTGTAAGTCGCTCTGGATAAGAGCGTCTGCTAAAATGTAAAACAAAAAACATGTCTACTGTTTACCCTCACTTCTTGGACAGACCAGAGCCTTAGATATATATGCCAAATCAGTGTGTCTTGTTTACAACGAAACTGTCTCTGTTTGCAAATAATTAAATCTGAGACGCCATTAGGAATCTGAGCATGGTACATGCTACAGGAGGACATATCAGCATCGGGAATATAAGGAACTTCATCGTCAGTAGCTGGCACAGGTAGGATTCTGGGTCTGTCCCAATTATCTTTCCTCCCTCCCAAAGTGTACACTTGTTCACTTCCCTTCACTAATTGAAAAAACAATGACTGGAACAAGCGACGCCAGGACAGCGGAGACACTTGAAACCCTACCTCTTTAAGGAATACCTGGAATAGTATAAAGTAATCCTTCTACCCCCCCATAAAAAAAGTGGTTGTCCCACTGGCTATCATAAGTTGAATGCACCAATTTGTAAGTCGCTCTGGATAAGAGCGTCTGCTAAATGATGTAAATGTACAGTACTTTCAAAAGTTAGGCCTACCTTTCCATCCCAGACAGAGTAGGCCTACCCAGGCAGAAAAATGTAAGCTTTAACTGCTGGCTACTCTTCTTCTGTGGCTTAACCCAACGAGAGAAGATCACAAGTGTTTCCCTAAAATCTGTCTGGGTTTATACATCTTATATTGTACAGAGAGTGAATAGCTTAATCAGTTGATAGTGTCAGAATTAGATTACTTCCCAAGAAAAGTCCATTTTTTTGTCTCCTCGGTTATAGAAGGTTGTAGTTCAGCCTCTGAATGTCAAAGAAACGAAACAATGATATCCCCATATGCATCACAGTCACGTCTTTCCCGGGTATTTTAGCATAAACACTGTTATAGATCACTTCATATAATCGGATCTGTTTTATTTTTCTTCAAAATCTTAAACTAACAAGAGGGTAAGCCTGTGCTTTTTGCCATTTTCTTTAATAAAAGGTAGGCCTATGGCATACTCTCTCATACCCCCTCAATTCGAGTCTTGGTTTTAACTTAACAGCCCTTCACTGACATGGAGGTATAGACTATTTAGAGTGCACGGTGGGTGGAGGAATTGACCGACAAATCTATGGATATAGCGGTCTATAGCCTAATTTCTTAAATAGGAAGAAATAGGCTCCAACACAAATCCCTCTTGTTGTTTGTAAAGTCTAATTTAGATGAAGACGTTGAAATGGATTATGCCTACTCCAATTTGCCTACTTTCAGCACCAGTGGCGGCTCCTGAAAAAATTCTCAGGAGGGGCAATTTTTCTGATGATTTAGGTGACCTACACACATTTTAAAAAAGATATGTCCAGCAACAACATGAAGACAGGGGCAGCATATAAGTCAATACCAGAAGCATTTATTGACTGATCTGGGGAGATGGATTCCAGTTTCTGTGACAGATTATAAATAATCTCTGATGCCTTTGTTATATTAGCTTTTGGTTGAATGTACTGTCGTATTAAATATATAATGTTATAGCTTGGTCTGACTAAAATCTTGTGCATGACCCATTTTGTGTTGGGCGTTTGTTTTCAATCAATGCTGTTCCTATCCTATAACAATGGACAAAAGAGTCCTATCTTGTCAGCCTTGTCAGCAGGTGGCCAAGGACAACACCCACGCCATAGGTCTCTCAGTTCTTCCAACTCACGAGTTCTTGCTCTGAGGACACACACACACACACACACACACACACACATCATCACTGATAACACACACACACACACACATCATCACTGTTAAACACACACACACACACACACACAAAAATCCCCTCTCTTTAGGCTGAACATTTGAAGACAGAGAACCCGACTCAGAGCCAATGCAACAGTGGAGGGGACCTCGCCCAACTCATCAGGACCAATCAGAAGATCAGAACTACTAGATTCAACCTACATCATTTATTGTATAAAATGTCTGCACACAATGTTTTCGGGGCTCTCTTCAGATAGCTCCCTAAGAGTTTGACGAACGAGTCCGTGCACGCGATTCCAGATATCTTTACCTCTGAATAAACTGCCTTTATTATACCATATCCACCCTGTCCAAAGTCTCTACTTGGTCTCAGTTCTCCAGTAAACTTGTGATTATCAACAGTACACAACGGTAACAAACAATTGGGGGAACTCACGGGGCAGATAGTAAGGTCGCAGTGACACAGAAAGCAGTTCAATGTCGGGGGTACAGAGTCGCTCTCTTACCAGGATCGCGGTCCGCTCTGACCAGGGTGAAGCCGGCCGGCTCCACTTCTCTGTCCGGGACTCTGTCATGCCAGCAGCGTTTTCATTATTTAGTCCGTTCGTAGCGGGTATGTACACGATCAACAAGATCAGTCCAAAACCCACCACTGGAAATCCATGGTTGGCAGAATGTTTGTAAACTAAGTCTACAAATTAAAAACATAAAATAACGCCACTAAGTGTACAAATTAAAAACATAAGATAACGCCACACTGCAGGTCGCAACAGAGACGCTGCTAGCCGCTATTTTCTTAGTTACGTTCATGGTTACGTCACGTATGACGAAAGCGCGTAAGTGCAAGCCCACAGACACCCATAGAGAATGTATTGAAAGCTTTGAAATTTGAAAAAAATAGATTTTACATGACAGGCTATGAGAGACTTCTGGGCGATTTTCAACCTGACTGAAATCGCCCCAAAAACGGGCGGGGCCATTTGAAGCACGACTTTAGCCTGATTTGACATTTAGTGGCAGTCAGATCAGATTACAACACTGATAACTACTGTTGCCGTGATATAATTGATTAGAAAAAAAATCCCTTCCTTTTCCCGTTTGGCAGTGCGTCGCCCATATCGCCCTATTGAACAGGCCGTCCCTGTTCAGCACTATGAGCTGTTCATTTCCAATTGATTGTGCTGCGGCTGCTGCTTCAAGTTTCAGAACCACAATGTAAGTTACTTGAATCTGGCTTATTGTGAGGTCAATAACTGATAAATACTTAATGGGCAAGAAAGATTGTTTTTAATAAAAATCAATTATGGTAGTAGCAAGCTATCAAAGTTGACCTTCTCCTTCTCATATTCGCGCTCTCCTTCTCAAAATGGTAACCAGACAGGAATAGGCGAAGCGAGAGGTTTCACTTTCGCCTAAATCTGTCCATTATAAAAGCCAATGTGGTTCTATGGGCATATTCTGGACCTAAGTTCTTGCCTGCCTTTCAGCCTTTGCGCCAACGACTCCTATTGTTAGGGCGGAGACATGAGCATTTCGTCATTATATACAGATCTCTGTTGTAACATGAAAGTTCTACTTTATTCTACCGAGAGCCTTAGGGGTCATGGTGTTGAAAGAAAAACAGTCCAGGCTTATCCGTTCTCTGTTTTTTAATCCTTTCCCTCAGTTTTTTATTAATTCCCTCAATATAAAAATGCGTTCTGTCAGATCTCCCCTGCAGATTCGAACATGTCCTTATCATGGATTTATCACCTACCTAACTACTAACAGATAATTTAAAAAATCTGGATATGAATGTTACATTCAAGTTTGATTGAAATAGAATTAAGCTCAACAAACACAGTGATACACATGTTGAGATGCGTAGCAGGACATGACATCACTACTATAGCCCATCCTCATCATGCTGTAAGTGTTTGAGCCATCTGTATGAAGAAGCAGACTACATCAAAATTACTACCAACTGTAATTACAGGCAATAGAAAGCGCAAGTAAACATTTGTTAGAGGCCCGGCTTGAAATACTCACTTGGTCTCAAATGGCAGCATGATTAAAGGTTCAAAACTTACTTCACAATCGTATACCCCTTAGGACCCTACTGTGAAAGTATTCACGACCATCGCTCCTCAATTACCACTCACGCACAGCAAGTCACAAGGCTGACTTGGGATTTACAATTCAAACCATACAGTAGGTCAAATCAAATTAGGGAGAGATAACCCCAGAGCACATCCAATAGGACTTAGGCTGTTATGAGGGAGCTATAGTCTGAAGACATACACCTGACCGGTATTATGTGAGCATTCAGCTTGCCCTGCTTGGTCTTGGGTCAGCAGCAGTCATCACTACCAACCGAAGAGCATGTGCATTCCACTCTGAAAAGTGCCACTTGTTGTCAGAACACAATCTCGAGTTGATTTGAGAAATGTTCTCTATCCACTGCCGACAACCCAATTGAAAGACTTGACGAAAGAAAACATGATCATACAAGTTTGGGGATGATCTACTATAAGAAGAAATACTCTCTGAAAATGTGTGGGAACTTTTCCAATTCCCTGTCTGTTTTGTCATCTCAACAATCTGCTTGGTTAATATTAACAAAGTCTCCTGGATGTGGTTGGATATTTAATGTGCTAAAACTGACTTTACAACCTGGAGCTGAATTTCACAATCAAGCTAATAGCCTTTCCATAGCACATCCGATTTTACAATCAAGAGAAATGTGCTGAAGACAAATGGGAATTTGCTTGCAGAGCCTGACAGTTGAAATGAAACAAGAATGGACATTAACTAATTTGGCTTGCCAAACACTACGTGGCCGCTACTTCATCTGACTGTGTATATAAATAAATAAATAATATGCCATTTAGCAGACGCTTTTATCCAAAGCGACTTACAGTCATGCGTGCATACATTTTTTGTGTATGGGTGGTCCCGGGGATCGAACCCACTACCTTGGCGTTACAAGCGCCGTGCTCTACCAGCTGAGCTACAGAGGACCACGTGTATAAAACGAGTAAGCTGGAGTAAGCTGTTCTAATTGAAAACAGCCTCCGCAGTGGGGGAGATGCAGAGGTCAGTGAAACCCTTAGTGAGGGCCAAAGCCCCTGCAGGTTTATTTACTATGTCTACATCTACAGTCCCTTCAGAAAGTATTCACACCCCTTGACTTATTCCACATTTTGTTGTGTTACAGCCTGAATTAAAAATTTATTAAATTAAAAACTTTCTCACCCATCTACACACAATACCCCATAATGACAAAGTGAGAACATGTTTTTAGAAATGTTGCATATTTGTTGAAAATGAAATACAGAAATATCTCATTTACATAAGTATTCACACCCCTGAGTCAATTCATTGTAGAATCACCTTTGGCAGCGATTACAGCTGTGAGTCTTTCTGGGTAAGATTTTAAGAGCTTTGCACACCTGGATTGAATATTATTATTTTTAAAATTCTTCAAGCTCTGTCAAGTTGGTTGTTGATCATTGCTAAATATAAATTTTCAAGTCTTCCCATAGATTTTTAAGCCGATTTAAGTCAAAATTCTAACTAGGCCACTCATATTCACTCTCTTATTGGTAAGCAACTCCAGTGTATATTTGGCCTTGCTTTTTAGTTTATTGTCCTGCTGAAAGTTGAACCAGGTTTTCCTCTAGGAATTTGCCTGTGCTTAGCTCTATTCTGTTTATTTTTATCCTGAAAAACTCCCTAGTCCTTGCCGATGACAAGCATACCCATAACATGATGTAGCCACCACTATGTTTGAAAATATGAAGAGTGGTACTCAGTAATGTGTCGTATTGGATTTGCCCCGAACATAACACTTTGTATTCAAGAGAAAAGGTTCATTACTTTGCAAAATTTTTTTGCAGTTTTACTTTATTGCCTTATTACAAACAACAGGATGCATGTTTTGGAATAGTTTTATTCTGTATAGGATTCCTTCTTTTCACTCTGTCATTTTGGTTAGTATTACAATGTTGTTGATTCATCCTCAATTTTTTCCTATCACAGCCATTAAACTCTGTAACTGTTAAAGTCACCATTGGCCTCATGGTGAAATCCCTGAGCGGTTTCCATTCTCTCCAGCAAATGAGTTAGGAAGGATGCCTGTATCTTTGTAGTGACTGGGTATATTGATACACCACCCAAAGAGTAATTAATAACTTGCTCAAAAGGGAGATATTCAATGTCAGCTTTTTTTTTTTTTTACCCATCTACCAATATGTGCCCTTCTTTGTGAGGCACTGGAAAACCTCCCAGGTCTTTGAGGTTGTATCTGTGTTTGAAATTCACTACTCGACTGAGGGACCTTTCAGATAATTGTATGTGTGGGGTACAGAGATGGGGTAGGCCTAGTCATTCAAAAATCATGTTGAACACTATTATTGCACACAGAGTGAGTCCATGCAACTTATTATGTGACTTGTTAAGCACAAAGGGGTTGAAAACGTATTGACCCAAGACAGTTCAGCTTTTCATTTTTTATTAATTTGTAAACATTTTGAAAAACATAATTCCACGTTGACATTACGGCGGTGAGTAGGCCAGTGACACAAAATCTCAATTGAATCCATTTTACATTCAGGCTGTAACACAACAAAAAGTGAAGTAGTGTGAATACTTTCTGAAGGCACTGTAGCTTTGAGTCTAAATGTAGCGCTCTGACTGCCCTTTTCTTTGGACAACACTATAAAGCATTGCTCTGAGTGTTGTTTTCCAAATGGTCTTTAGATTGTCTGCTGTGGCTGTTGAATGGAATTAGTATGTTTAAATGGAATTGTCTGAAGCGTTGTTTATGTTCGGCTTTGACAGTATTCTTCTGGATATGCAGAGTGTGAGACTGTTGTTTGCTCTTATGGTATAACTGCTTTCACCCACACCCTGTCTAGTCTAAAATAAGGCTGCTGTGGTTTGGACAGAGACCATTGGAGGTGTTGTAGTCTGGCAGCTTCCCCTCAAAACACCCCAGATCCCTAACCCATGAAGGAACTGGGCTGGCTGCTGAGGGAATTTCCAAAACCTGTCCTCAGTGTTTCCCAACTCCAGTCCTCCAGTACCCCCAACTGTACATATTTTTGTTGTGGCCCTGGACAAGCACACCTGATTCAACTTGTCAACTAATCATCAAGCCCTTGACAATTTGCATCAGGTGTTTTTGTCTGGGGTTACAACAAACATGTGTGCTGTTGGGGATACTGGAGGACCGGAGTTTGGAAACACTAGTCTAATGGCCTGACGCCATATTACACTTTAAAGAAGTAGACCTGATTATATTTCTGAAACAAGCTCAAAACAAAGATGCTTACCTCGTCATAATTGGCTCTTTTTCTCCAACCTCGGCCACATATTTTTTGGGGGCTTCCTCCAGGATGGAAAACTCATTCAGCACACAGAACAGAACAGCACTGACTGTGTTTTTCCAGGGCCGTAGTGCAGGGAAAAGTGGCAGGGTGAGACCTGTGGTGGTTGTCTACATTTGTACATCTTGCCATTCTTACTTTCATTTCTCCCACTACTAGACCAGTCAACAAACGTTATTCCGGTTAGTAACACCATCTTAATATCAGATGTGCAATTAGTTTACATTTTTCCATGTGTTACACTGTCATGACGTTTTAAGATGTCTATTTGCTCAAATTGGTTTGAATTCTGTCATCTACCCATTTTAGTAATGACAGGCATTAATATACAAATACGAACGCAAACATACAGTCAATGCCTATTCTAGAACTTCCTGTTGAGTTTGTGGCACAACAACCAAAGAAAGAAAAAACACATTCACAAAAAGGGGTGGAAGTGGTGTCTGTGACCACATACTGAGATTTAAGACAGAGGACAGAAACAAATTCCATGGGATAGCCTTTTTAACTCTTAAAGGAATTGATAGAGCCCTGAACCCCATGCAGGATTAGGGGTTTTGCAGGGAATAAAACACTGTAACTCTGTGGATTAACCTCTGAACTGCTAAAGTGTAAAGTGTAAAGGAAGAAAAAGGGGTCTCGGGCAAATCGGACTGATCTTTATCAAAGCGTTCTTCTAAAATCCACAGGTATGCGGGCTGTGGCAGTGACTGCTACACATTAATAGACTATATTTTCCCATTATGTATCATTCATTTAATCAAGGCTCTAAGGAAATTATTGAAAGTCTGACAGAACATCCAATCTGAAACAGATTCATTCACAGACCTGAATCATTTGACCAAGATGGGTTCCTTATGTTTTGTTTTGCATATTTGAAAGTAAACTACAACAGCTGTATCAAAATCCCAGAAGAGCTGTGTTGTGTAACTGCACATTCTGTTTTGCTTTTGGGGGATCAGTGGGGGGAGTTGATGTGTGCCTGAAGGCATGTTGGTATCTGTGAGTGTGCCCTCTACGTGACATACTTGGCAGAAGAATGACGCTTCAGAAAGAACTCAATTCATTAGGGCATGGACACTGCTGAAATCACTTCACCATATGCTGGGGAAGGAAATCTGAACACCCCCCATCTCTATTCTGGTCCTTAATGATATATTTACCTATCAAGCTCTGTATGTATGGGATCTAGATGCAGGGTATTTTCCTTTAATTACTGTAGATCATTCTTCCCCCCTTTGAACCCTGTTATTCGAGCACAAGACAAAAGGTCAACATTCTCAACCCTCGAAGGGCTGTACATCCTGTTACCTTGTCCAGAAGTCATTATACAATTGTTCTCTTCCCATCATCACCTAAACCGATACCAAAGAAAACAAGAGTGAGTTGCCAAGCACAGTCGTACCAACCCATTAGCCCTGATTGTTTGTGACCTATTTCTAATTGTTTGCATGGTCCTGGAAGGCACCTGCTGAAGCCATCAAGACGGCAGACAGCAGACACGCACCGGTGGTGCAGTAGGCTGAATAAAAGGCTTATCGGTCCACTCCGCTTCACGGCAATATGTCATGGAGATGGTGCAGGGTCGTTTAGGGTCACTCCTCACAGAGAAAGCAAGAGGCCTCAGCCAAAAAAGTATATACTATTACCTATCATCGACTGGACCCCCGCAGGAATCACATAACACTGCTCCATATCCATACCCACACAGTGCAGGGAGAAAGAATCCCCATATCCACTTCCTGTAGCTGTTGAATGGAATCTAGAAGACTGGCTCCGTGTTCTGATTAAGTTGCAGAAACATTTCAGAATCTGGGTGAGCAAACACATACATGAACCCAGAGGAATCTGTGGCCTAAGGTGACCTAAAGTGTAAGTTAAAATAACTAAATAGGCCAATAGCAGTTTAAAACATGTGATCCAGCCTGTGTGATCCACAAGGCTCACACTGCATTGTTAGCCATAATAAGGCTGATAAAGTGGATATCATGACAGGATGTTCTCAATCTCTCTATTAGTCTGAAGGTCAACTCACTCATCTCTTGCAGGGATCCTGTCATTCGGAAAGGCAGGGTTAAAGCCATCTCACAGCCTGTCATATAAACTCTCTCCATATGTCAAGAGAGCAGGTATGCCCCAATAATTTAGTATAAAACATCTGTCATGGAATTCCACATGCATTGACACCACTCAGGGAAAAGGCCATAGAGACAGTGAACCTTGAGTGTTTAAATCAATGTGAGATGAAACAGGTTCAGCTTCCACTTGGCTCTGAACATGTCAGTGGCATCACTAGTTGGCATTTATGGGCAAAGGAACCATGCTGCATTCATATCTGTCTGCATTCCCCTCATGCACTGTATTTCCAGAAGTTCAGTGGGGATGTTGTGAGAGTGGGGTGAAGCAGGTCTGAGTAACACTCAGCCACAGAGATTCCAAAACAACATACATTTTGACATTACATTTGAAATTTTAGCAATTTAGCAGATGCTCTTATCCAGAGCAATTTATAGTTAGTACATTCATCTTAAGATAGCTTGGTGGGACAACCACATACTGTATCTCAGTCGTAGTAACTTAAATACATTTTCCCTCATTTATACACCAGAAGATGGGGGGGGCAGACTTTCCCAAACCATCCTCCTCTTTTCTGCCAAAGCAGAAGGGCTGCACCATGATGGTGTCCACAATGACCATCAGATTGGTCGTTCCACAAAATGGGTGCCTTTTGCGTCCCCTTTGATATACAGTACCAGTCAAAAGGTTTGGACATACCTACTCATTCAAGGGTTTTTCTTTATTTTTACTATTTTCTACATTTTAGAATAATAGTGAAGACATCAAAACTATGAAATAACACATATGGAATCATGTAGTAACCAAAAAAGTGTTAAACAAATCAAAATATATTTTATATTTGAGATTCTTCAAATAAGCCACCCTTTGCCTTGATCACAGCTTTGCACACGCTTGTCATTCTCTTAACCAGCTTCATGAGGTAGTCACATGGAATGCATTTCAATTAACAGGTGTGCCTTGTTAAAAGTTAATTTGTGGAATTTCTTTCCTTCTTAATGCGTTTGAGCCAATCAGTTGTGTTGTGACAAGGTAGGGGAGGTATACAGAAGATAGCCCTATTTGGTAAAAGACCAAGTCAACATTATGGCAAGAACAGCTCAAATAAGCAAAGAAAAACAACAGTCCATCATTACTTTAAGACATGAACGTCAGTCAATACGGAACATTTCAAGAACTTTGAAAGTTTCTTCAAGTGCAGTCGCAAAAACCATCAAGAGCTATGATGAAACTGGCTCTCATGAGGACCGCCACAGGAAAGGAAGACCCAGAGTTACCACTGCTGCAGAAGATGCGTTCATTAGAGTTACCAGCCTCAGAAATTGCAGCCCAAATAAATGCTTCACTGAGTTCAAGTAACAGACACATCTCAACATCAACTGTTCAGAGGAGACTGCGTGAATCAGGCCTTCATGGTCGAATTGCTGCAAAGAAACAACTTGCTTGGGCCAAGAAACACGAGCAATGGACATTAGACCGGTGGAAATCTGTCCTTTGGTCTGATGAGTCCAAATTTGATATTTTTTGTTCCAACCGCTGTGTCTTTGTGAGATGCAGAGTAGGTGAACGGATGATCTCCGCATGTGTAGTTCCCACCGTGTAGCATGGAGCAGGAGGTGTGATGGTGTGGGGGTGCTTTGCTGGTGACACTGTCTGTGATTTATTTAGAATTCAAGGCACACTTAACCAGCATGGCTACCATAGCATTCTGCAGTGATACGCCATCCCATCTGGTTTGTGCTTAGTGGGACTATCATTTGTTTTTCTACAGGACAATGACCCAACACACCTCCAGGTTGTGTAAGGGCTATTTGACCAAGAAGGCGAGTGATGGAGTGCTGCATCAGATGACCTGGCCTCCACAATCACCCAACCTCAACCCAATTGAGATGGTTTGGGATGAGTTGGACCACAGAGTGAAGGAAAAGCAGCCAACAAGTGCTCAGCATATGTAGGAACTCCTTCAAGACTGTTGGAAAAGCATTCCAGGTGAAGCTGGTTGAGAGAATGCCAAGAGTGTGCAAAGCTGTCATCCAGGCAAAGGGTGGCTACTTTGAAGAATCTAAAATATTTGTTTAACACTTTTTTGGTTACTACATGTTTCCATATGTGTTATTTCATAGTTTTGATGTCTTAACTATTATTTTACAATGTAGAAAATAGTAAAAATAAAGAAAAACCCTTGAATGAGTAGGTGTGTCCAAACTTTTGACTGGTACTGTATGAAGTAGAAATGATGCCCCAATGTTGAATTTGAAAAGCCTGAAGTGCCCTTTAATATAGACCACATGGACAATTCAATAAATCAGATTTTCTATATGAATAAAGGCTTGCTAGAGTGCCAGAATTCAGCTAAAATTCTGGGTCCCTCCATCAACCCTGAGGATTTCAACCCACTTAATCCAAACATTTCTCCAAGTTTCACCATCATTGTAAAGCCCTAGTTATTTTGTTGCTTTGACAAAGTCATCTCTGAAGATTATTATTCATTTCATGTGATTAGTGCATAACCCGTCAGCCCTGTTACCCAGAGATAGACAGGCTAGAAATGTTTTACAATTTAAAAAAATTGTGAAGCTTGCATTAAATTGCCACTCCCTGTTGCACACAACAAGCTTCCATTCCCCATGACATCAGGGAATTTATGTTTGATTTAAGATGAAATCGTCAACCCTGTTACCTCAACCCTGTTACTTTATTTGGCACTTAATAGGCACTTACTATAGTAATTTTTCTTATTTAACCTCTTGAGATGGGAAAATGTGTTTTTTATGAATTTGAACATGTGCTCTTTATGACAGAAAGTTCAAATTTGGTGAAATCAACGTTTTTTGTTGTTGACCAAGTTAGACTTCTCAAAAGGCACCAAATTGGTGGAACGACAATAGCACAATAAAGAAAACACAGAGAATAAAAACATTTTGGCAATGTAACTTAATATATCACTCAAACACGCATGGCATTTATCAATACAGCTTGAAAGCCTACACAGTGTGTATGACCATGCCAAGAACTCAGAACTTCTACATTCACTTGTTTTCCTGAAACTGGCTAAAACGACAAGGATGGGGTCCAAATTAGGGTTTAATATTTTCCTGGTATTTTACAAATGTTCCATCCCGAGAATAAATCACTTTTCTCCCCAGTAACCCAGTATTTCCTGCCCAAACCAGAAGTGTCATTCTAAAGCATATAAAGGTCTGGATTTGATTAGAGCTTTGATCGGCATGAAAATTAAACCCTGATGCTACCTGAGCCTGATGAGCCATACATTAAAGACGTTTTATGAGCTCAAGCCCAAAACAGCCCAAATGATTGTGCTGTTATCTATGACATAGCCTATTGGCTACAGCACATTACGCACAAGTCAGTTTAACATAAAAGCCCATAGATGTAGCTATGCTCTCTTGGGTAAATACATTAAACAAGCTCCAGTAGGCTAATCTTTTTGAGTGTGGACTGTATTACTGTACTGTATTGTATTATACTGTATTACAGTATATGGACTGAAATTACACACTTCGTTCAAACCATGAAGCTGGGTGGGAGAGAACATGCAATTCTGGTGCAGGACATGTAGCCTACAATTACAATTATAGGCTAGAAAATTGGATTTACATTTAGAAATATAATAGGGCCTATTTTATATTTTATAATTAGTAGGCTGACGCATATATATATATATAGCTTTCATTATATTTCCCCCAATGTTGTGTGACGTGCGTAGGCTATAGACTATGTCCTCTTTCTCTCTCTAATGTTCCTTCCTCATTTTACAACAGTTCAGCAAAATAAGTTTAGTTGTCCTTATTTTCATAATTGTAATGACATGCTTGAATAATATAGGACTAGAATTAGGCTTTCACTTCTCTTCACAAAGATGTATTTAATGGTTATGGGTGTGATTAAATAACTGCTATAGCCAATCGCCATCGCACGTTCTCTCTTCTTTCAAACTCCCCTTGAGTTCTATTGACATTCAGCAAACAAGAGATTGCATCCCTCTTCCAATAGTCTACTAGTATAAAAAACGATAAACATTTTTTCCAGCAAGCTAATCTAGTCTAGCTTTTCCTTCCGTTTTTTAAGGAGAGAGGCCAGCAGAGCGCAGGTGCGTACTGCGCAAGTGACAGAGGCTATAAATTAGAAGCATATGCATCACCCATCATTCATTAACTAAATATAGGCCTACTACATACAATGCATTGCCTGAAAGAGGTAGGCTAGGATATACACTACCGTTCAAAAGTTTGTGGTCACTTAGAAATGTCCCAATTTTTTTTGTCCATTAAAATAACATCAAATTGATCAGAAATACATTGTAGACATGTTTTATGTTGTAAATGGCTATTGTAGCTGGAAATGGCTGATTTTTTATGGAATATCTACATAGGCGTAAAGAGGCCCATTATCAGCAACCATCAGTCCTGTGTTTCAATGGCACGTTGTGTTTGCTAATCCAAGTTTATCATTTTAAAAGGCTAATTGATCATTAGAAAACCCTTTTGCAATTATGTTAGCACAGCTGAAAACTGTTGTGCTGATTAAAGAAGCAATAATTATTAATTAAAACTGGACTTCTTGAGACTAGTTGAGTATCTGGAGCATCAGCAATTGTGGGTTCGATTACAGGCTCAAAATGGCCAGAAACAAATAACTTTCTTCTGAAACTCGTCAGTCTATTCTTGTTCTGAGAAATGAAGGCTATTCCATGCGAGAAATTGCCAAGAAACTGAAGATCTCGTACAACGCTGTGTACTACTCCCTTCACAGAACAGCGCAAACTTGCTCTAACCAGAATAGAAAGAGGAGTGGGAGGCCCCGGTGCACAACTGAGCAAGAGGACAAATACATTAGAGTGTCTAGTTTGAGAAACAGACGCCTCACAGGTCCTCAACTGGCAGCTTCATTAAATAGTACCCGCAAAACACCAGTCTCAATGTCAACAGTGAAGAGGTGACTCCGGGATGCTGACCTTCTAGGCAGAGTTGCAAAGAAAAAGCCATATCTCAGACTGGCCAATAAAAATAAAAGATTAAGATGGGCAAAAGAACACAGACACTGGACAGAGGAAGATTGGAAGAAAGTGTTATGGACAGACGAATCGAAGTTTGAGGTGTTCGGATCACAAAGAAGAACATTTGTGAGACGCAGACCAAATGAAAAGATGCTGGAGGAGTGCTTGATGCCATCTGTCAAGCATAGTGGAGGCAATGTGATGGTCTGGGGGTGCTTTGGTGGTGGTAAAGTGGGAGATTTGTACAGGGTAAAAGGGATCTTGAAGAAGGAAGGCTATCACTCCATTTTGCAACGCCATGCCATACCCTGTGGATGGTGCTTGATTGGAGCCAATTTCCTCCTACAACAGGACAATGACCCAAAGCACAGCTCCAAACTATGCAATAACTATTTAGGGAAGAAGCAGTCAGCTGGTATTCTGTCTATAATGGAGTGGCCAGCACAGTCACCGGATCTCAACCCTATTGAGCTGTTGTGGGAGCAGCTTGACCGTTTACCATCAAGCCAATCCAACTTGTGGGAGGTGCTTCAGGAAGCATGGGGTGAAATCTCTTCAGATTACCTCAACAAATTGACAACTAGAATGCCAACGGTCTGCAAGGCTGTAATTGCTGCAAATGGAGGATTCTTTGATGAAAGCTAAGTTTGGAGGACACAATTATTATTTCAATTAAAAATCATTATTTCTAACATTGTCAATAACTACATTTCCTATTCATTTTGCTATATTTCCTATTCAAACTCATTTAATGTATGTTTTCATTGAAAACAAGGACATTTCTAAGTGACCCCAAACTTTTGACCGGTAGTGTATATATATACAGTGGGGAAAAAAAGTATTTAGTCAGCAAAATTGTGCAAGTTCTCCCACTTAAAAAGATGAGAGAGGCCTGTAATTTTCATCATAGGTACACGTCAACTATGACAGATAAATGGAGGGAAAAAAATCCAGAAAATCACATTGTAGGATTTTTAATGAATTTATTTGCAAATTATGGTGGAAAATAAGTATTTGGTCACCTACAAACAAGCAAGATTTCTGGCTCTCACAGACCTGTAACTTCTTCTTTAAGAGGCTCCTCTGTCCTCCACTCGTTACCTGTATTAATGGCACCTGTTTGAACTTGTTATCAGTATAAAAGACACCTGTCCACAACCTCAAACAGTCACACTCCAAACTCCACTATGGCCAAGACCAAAGAGCTGTCAAAGGACACCAGAAACAAAATGGTAGACCTGCACCAGGCTGGGAAGACTGAATCTGCAATAGGTAAGCAGCTTGGTTTGAAGAAATCAACTGTGGGAGCAATTATTAGGAAATGGAAGACATACAAGACCACTGATAATCTCCCTCGATCTGGGGCTCCACGCAAGATCTCACCCCGTGGGGTCAAAATGATCACAAGAACGGTGAGCAAAATCCCAGAACCACACGGGGGGACCTAGTGAATGACCTGCAGAGAGCTGGGACCAAAGTAACAAAGCCTACCATCAGTAACACATTACGCCGCCAGGGACTCAAATCCTGCAGTGCCAGACGTGTCCCCCTGCTTAAGCCAGTACATGTCCAGGCCCGTCTGAAGTTTGCTAGAGTGCATTTGGATGATCCAGAAGAGGATTGGGAGAATGTCATATGGTCAGATGAAACCAAAATAGAACTTTTTTGGTAAAAACTCAACTCGTCGTGTTTGGAGGACAAAGAATGCTGAGTTGCATCCAAAGAACACCATACCTACTGTGAAGCATGGGGGTGGAAACATCATGCTTTGGGGCTGTTTTTCTGCAAAGGGACTGATCCGTGTAAAGGAAAGAATGAATGGGGCCATGTATCGTGAGATTTTGAGTGAAAACCTCCTTCCATCAGCAAGGGCATTGAAGATGAAACGTGGCTGGGTCTTTCAGCATGACAATTATCCCAAACACACCGCCCGGGCAACGAAGGAGTGGCTTCGTAGAAGCATTTCAAGGTCCTGGAGTGGCCTAGCCAGTCTCCAGATCTCAACCCCATAGAAAATCTTTGGAGGGGAGTTGAAAGTCCGTGTTGCCCAGCGACAGCCCCAAAACATCACTGCTCTAGAGGAGATCTGCATGGAGGAATGGGCCAAAATACCAGCAACAGTGTGTGTAAACCTTGTGAAGACTTACAGAAAACGTTTGACCTGTGTCATTGCCAACAAAGGGTATATAACAAAGTATTGAGAAACTTTTGTTATTGACCAAATACTTATTTTCCACCATAATTTGCAAATAAATTCATTAAAAATCCTACAATGTGATTTTCTGGAGAAAAAAATCTCATTTTGTCTGTCATAGTTGACGTGTACCTATGATAAAAATTACAGGCCTCTCTCATCTTTTTAAGTGGGAGAACTTGCACAATTGGTGGCTGACTAAATACTTTTTTTCCCCACTGTACACTGACTATACAAAACATTAGGAACACTTTCCTAATATTGAGTTGCACCCCCTTTTGCACTCAGAACAGCTTCAATTCATCAGGGCATGGACTATACAAGGTGTCGAAAGCATTCCACTGGGATGCTGGCCCATGTTGACTCCAACGCTTCCCACAGTTGTGTCAAGTTGGCTGGATGTCCTTTGGCTGGTGGACCATTCTTGATACCAGTGGCGGTCGGTGACATTTAAGGTGATTATTATTATTTTTATGAGCATGGCTTTATTTCTATTACAGCATAATGGATGACTGTCATTCATATTGCATTCACCCAGCTCAATGTAACATCGAAACTCGAATTTCCCCTATACCCATCATGAGGTTGCTACAACCTAGCCTATGAATGAAAGATTACAACGTAGATGCAAAGGTCGAGAGAAAAATGTGTGTAATCAAGGTGACAGACAGTGACACATTCAATACTGCCTTGCACACTCTTGCCTGCATCTAGCTGATCTAGGGTGTAATCATTAGTCCAACAGTTGCAAACAAGAGTTTCTTTTGGACAAATTCAGGTATGTTTGTCCCTGTAACGTTCTGTTTGCTTCCGTTTAAGAAACGATTTTCAACAGAATCGGCAGAATGAATACACCCCTGATCACACGCAAACACAGTTCACTTTCATAGCAGCCACATACAAACAGCATGATCATTTTGCTTATTGTGTAATTCCTTCTCACACCTACGTGCTCTCCTTTTCCCTTCGCTTGTGGACATTACCTGAAAGGCTGTTCAGCAAGGAAGAAGCTACTGTTCCAAAACCGCCATAAAAAACCCAGACTACGTTTTGCAACTGCACATGGGGACAAAGAGCGTACTTCTTGGAGAAATGTCCTCTGGTCTGATGAAACAAAAATAGAACTGTTTGGCCATAATGACCATCGTTATGTTTGGAGGGAAAAAGAGGGACTTGCAAGCCGAAGAACACCATCCCAACTGTGAAGCACGGGGGTGGCAGCATCATGCTGTGGGGGTGCTTTGCTGCAGGACGGACTAGTGCACTTCACAAAATAGATGGCATCATGAGGAAGGAAAATGATGTGGATATATTGAAGCAACATCTCAAGACATCAGTCAGGAAGTTAAAGCTTGGTTGCAAATGGGTCTTCCAAATGGACAATAACTCTAAGCATACTTCCAAAGTTGTGGCAAAATGGCTTAAGGACAACAAAGTCAAGGTATTGGAGTGACCACGCAGCAATCATACCGCTCTGGAAGGAGACGCGTTCTGTCTCCTAGAGATGAACATACTTTGGTGCGAAAAGTGCAAATCAATCCCAGAACAACAGCAAAGGACCTTGTGCAGATGCTGGAGGAAACAGGTACAAAAGTATCTATATCCACAGTAAAACAAGTCCTATATCGACATTACCTGAAAGGCCGTTCAGCAAGGAAGAAGCCACTGTTCCAAAACTGCAATAAAAAAAAACAGACTACGTGTTGCAACTGCACATGGGGACAAAGAGCGTACTTTTTGGAGAAATGTCCTCTGGTCTGATTAAACAAAAATAGAACTGTTTGGCCATAATGACCATTGTTATGTTTGGAGGAAAAAGGGGGGACTTGCAAGCCGAAGAACACCATCCCAACCGTGAAGCACAGGGGGGTGGCAGCATCATGCTGTGGAGGTGCTTTGCTGCAGGACGGACTGGTGCACTTCACAAAATAGATGGCATCATGAGGAAGGAAAATGATGTGGATATATTGAAGCAACATCTCAAGACATCAGTCAGGAAGTTAAAGCTTGGTCGCAAATGGGTCTTCCAAATGGACAATGACCCCAAGCATACTTCCAAAGTTGTGGCAAAATGGCTTAAGGACAACAAAGTCAAGGTATTGGAGTGGCCATCACAAAGCCCTGACCTTAATCCTATAGAACATTTGTGGGCAGAACTGAAAAAGCGTGTGCAGCAAGGAGGCCTACAAACCTGACTCAGTTACACCAGCTCTGTCAGGAGGAATGGGCCAAAATTCACCTAACTTATTGTGGGAAGCTTGTGGAAGGCTACCCAAAACATTTGACCCAAGTTAAACAATTTAAAGGCAATGATACCAAATACTAATTGAGTGTATGTAAACTTCTGACCCACTGGAAATATGATGAAAGAAATAAAAGCTGAAATAAATCATTCTCTCTACTATTATTCTGACATTTCACATTCTTAAAATAAAGTGGTGATCCTAACTGACCTAAGACAGGGAATTTTTACTAGGATTTAATGTCAGGAATTGTGAAGAACTGAGTTTAAATGTATTTGGCTAAGGTGTATGTAATCTTCCGACTTCAACTGTATCTTTGTTGTAGTGCAACAAAATGTGGAAAAAGTCAAGGGGTGTGAATACTTTCTGAAGGCACTGTATATTACTGTAGCATAGGGTATGCTGCAGCAAATATGGGCCTACCTGTCCCAAGAAAAAAAGTTACCATGATGAGATGATATATGCATTGTGATCTGCGCTCCATACTGAGATGCGGTGTCTGTCCCCCCCGAGCGTTCATGATTGATCATGCAGATAGTGGAGAGAAAGCCATAGAGAAGTCATATTTAGACATGCATATAATTTAGCAGTTACATTTCACATCATGCTGTTCATAGAAATAGTTTATTACAATTTACCAGTTTCTCAGTTATTTATCCCGGGAAAGGGGATTCGGTAAACCGGTTCACACTATTCAACCCTAGTCCAAATTAAGCAAGCGAAGCATTGTGCTCAGCAGAGGAAAATAACTACACCACCCAAATTGAAACCATTATTCAAGCAGAAGTTAAGTTTTCATGTGTCCTCATGCATGGTACATTACACCCATTTGGTTTAATTGAGGTGGTAAATGAGTTAATTAATTAAAGACACCTGAGGATTTGACTGGAGCTAATTTCCTGACTTTGCTCTCCATCCACTATCTGAGTAAGAGGGCCTGCAGTGCCAGGTGGAGGCAGGGGGGGGAATCGTATTAATTTGGAATAATTATATTGTCTCTCAACCTTGAATATCTTGGCTGTCCACCGCAGCATATATAAGAGGCAAGGGAGTTTTAACCACTCCTAAGAAAACACCTCAGCAAACCCTCCCTGGCAGTGTGGCTGTGATAAAGAGATGATTTTGTGAATCATTCAGTAGTTGGCAGCTTGCTCAGTAGGGTAGTGCCTTAGCAGATCACTGCACAGCTAAACCATGGAATGTGCCCTGCCCTCCATAACAAGCTGATATCAAAGGCCCCCAGCCAGTGAGAGGTCAAGACTGTGATTCAAACTTGAAAATATCAGACTTAATTCAAACCTGTGAAACACCTGCCCTCGCCTGAGTGCTTATTGAACCAATAGTTTTCCCCCTGAGAGCAAAAGAATATTCAATTTATTTCGTTCAGTCAATTTGAGCTCTTTTCGTTTTCAAGGAATATGACAAATAACTGCAATTGGTTAGAATACTGCAGTTGACCATATGTAAATCTCACAAACTCTAGCCTACCAAGACAATCAATAGCAGATGGTATTCATCTACAGATCTTAAAACCAGGCTCAACCTGTGCAGTGTGTGTATTTTGCTATCTTGAAGTCTCACCGGCTTTATTAAGACCTGAAAACAACCCAAGGCTTTATTAAGGCCTGAAAACAACTCCAAGGCTTTATTAAACCTGAAAACAACCCCAAGGCTTTATTAAGGCCTGAAAACAACCCCAAGTGTATTTTCTTAATGGGAAGCTAATGAGTACATTCAATGCCTTAAATCAATATACTTTCATGGATTTAATCTTGTTTTCAGACCAAATGTGTTGACTGAGGTATGACTTATCTTTAGATCAGATTAGACCTGAGAGACCAAAATCAGCACATATCAGTGGTAAATGTGAGATTACGTACTTTGGAACCATTTGATACAGTGTTGATCTTAAAGATGTCCTCCATCCATCATAAAGTGTCTGCTGATTCATTGAGCTGTCCCAAAAAGCTCCACACAGCGATGAGCCAACATTAGTGTACTGGCTACCAAACCGCAGCTTGACATTACTGTGCAAGTTATATATCATCGGCGCTCCTGTCTTAAAGTCACACCCTCTAAATATTGGCTCACAGCAGTCGGATCAGAGCTGGTGGGGTATTGTTTGTTTGGGAGCTGTGGTGGTTTGGGATGGACTCTGGGAGTGAGAGCTGGCATAATGTTGACTGTTAAGAGACTTTCAATCAAATTAAATCAAATCAAATTGTATTTGCCACATGAGCCGAATACAACAGGTGTAGACATTACAGTGAAATGCTTACTTACAAGCCCTTAACCAACAATGCATTTTTTAAAGTTTTTTTTTTTTTTAAGTGTTAAGTAAAAAAGATAAAAGCAAATAACTAAAGAGCAGCAGTAAAATAAAATAACAGTAGGGAGGCTATATACAGGGGGGTACCGGTACAGAGTAAATGTGCGGGGGCACCGGATAGTTGAGGTAATTGAGGTAATATGTACAGTGGGGAAAAAAAGTATTTAGTCAGCCACCAATTGTGCAAGTTCTCCCACTTAAAAAGATGAGAGAAGCCTGTAATTTTCATCATAGGTACACGTCAACTATGACAGACAAAATGAGGGAAAGAAATCCAGAAAATCACATTGTAGGATTTTTAATGAATTTATTTGCAAATTATGGTGGAAAATAAGTATTTGGTCAATAACAAAAGTTTCTCAATACTTTGTTATATACCCTTTGTTGGCAATGACACAGGTAAAACGTTTTCTGTAAGTCTTCACAAGGTTTTCACACACTGTTGCTGGTATTTTGGCCCATTCCTCCATGCAGATCTCCTCTAGAGCAGTGATGTTTTGGGGCTGTCGCTGGGCAACACGGACTTTCAACTCCCCTCCAAAGATTTTCTATGGGGTTGAGATCTGGAGACTGGCTAGGCCACTCCAGGACCTTGAAATGCTTCTTACGAAGCCACTCCTTCGTTGCCCGGGCGGTGTGTTTGGGATCATTGTCATGCTGAAAGACCCAGCCACGTTTCATCTTCAATGCCCTTGCTGATGGAAGGAGGTTTTCACTCAAAATCTCACGATACATGGCCCCATTCATTCTTTCCTTTACACGGATCAGTCGTCCTGGTCCCTTTGCAGAAAAACAGCCCCAAAGCATGATGTTTCCACCCCCATGCTTCACAGTAGGTATGGTGTTCTTTGGATGCAACTCAGCATTCTTTGTCCTCCAAACACGACGAGTTGAGTTTTTACCAAAAAGTTATATTTTGGTTTCATCTGACCATATGACATTCTCCCAATCCTCTTCTGGATCATCCAAATGCACTCTAGCAAACTTCAGACGGGCCTGGACATGTACTGGCTTAAGCAGGGGGACACATCTGGCACTGCAGGATTTGAGTCCCTGGCGGCGTAGTGTGTTACTGATGGTAGGCTTTGTTACTTTGGTCCCAGCTCTCTGCAGGTCATTCACTAGGTCCCCCCGTGTGGTTCTGGGATTTTTGCTCACCGTTCTTGTGATCATTTTGACCCCACGGGGTGAGATCTTGCGTGGAGCCCCAGATCAAGGGAGATTATCAGTGGTCTTGTATGTCTTCCATTTCCTAATAATTGCTCCCACAGTTGATTTCTTCAAACCAAGCTGCTTACCTATTGCAGATTCAGTCTTCCCAGCCTGGTGCAGGTCTACAATTTTGTTTCTAGTGTCCTTTGACAGCTCTTTGGTCTTGGCCATAGTTGTCACACTCTGGCTCCGGGACTTTGTATTTGAGCCAGGGTGTATTCGTTTTGTTGGGTTTGGTTTGGTTATGTTGGGTATTTAGGTGTGCTTGGTTTTGGTTGTTCTTGTTAGTCATATGACTCCCAATCGGAGGTAACGAGTGTCAGCTGTCGGCTCGTTATCTCTGATTGGGAGCCATATTTAAACTGTGTGTTTTCACCTTGTGTTTGTGGGTTTTTGTTCCGTATTCAGTATTTGTAACTGTGGACTTCACTAGCCGTCTTTGTTTATTGTTTTTGTCGTTCGTGTCTTTACTCTAATAAAGTCATGTTCACTCAACGCGCTGCGCTTTGGTCTGCTACTTTTGAAGACGGTCGTGACAGAAAAACCCACCATAAAAGGACCAAGCAGCGTGTCCAGGAGCAAAGAGACTGGACATGGGAGGAGGCGCCTGGTAAGGAGATCGAGAGGCTGGCGATGGCCCAGGTGGGCAAATCGTGGTCCTGGGAGGACATGCTCGGGGCAAGGGACCTTGGGGGAAGATCAAGGCCCTGGCGAGAGAGGAGCAACGGCGTCAGCAGGGTCATCGTTGGAAGGACGAGAGGCAACCCCAAAAAGTTTTTTTGGGGGGGCACATGGCTTACGGCTGGGCAGCAGGAGGCTGCCACAGGGAGACGTGGAGAGAAGGCTATCGGATTACGGGAGCCATTGGCGAGTAGAGGAAGGGAAGTTGTTGCGGCACGGCGTGAGAGACTGATGTGTGTTACCAGTCCGGTCCGGCCCGTTCCTGATCCCCAGTTAAAGCCAGTGGTGTGTGTTCCCAGTACGGACCGGCCTGTTCCTACTCACGCATCAAGCCCACGGTGTGCGTCGCCAGCCCAGCCCGGCCTGTTCCTGCTCCACGCACAGAACCTAAGGTGTGCGTCGCCAGCCCAGCCCGGCCTGTTCCTGCTCCACGCACAGAACCTACGGTGTGCGTCGCCAGCCCAGCCCGGCCTGTTCCTGCTCCACGCACAGAACCTACGGTGTGCGTCGCCAGCCCAGCCCGGCCTGTTCCTGCTCCACGCACAGAACCTACGGTGTGCGCCCGGCCTGTTGCCAGAACCTACGGTGTGCGTCGCCAGCCCAGCCCGGCCTGTTCCTGCTCCACGCACAGAACCTCGGTGTGTGGTTTGTGCACAGAACCTACGGTGTGCGCGCCAGCCCAGCCCGGCCTGTTCCTGCTCACGACAGAACCTCGGTGTGCGTCGCCGCGGCTGTTCCTGCTCCACGCACAGAACCTACGGTGTGCGTCGCCAGCCCAGCCCGGCCTGTTCCTGCTCCACGCACAGAACCTACGGTGTGCGTCGCCAGCCCAGCCCGGCCTGTTCCTGCCACTCGCACCAAACCTACGGTGCGCGTCGCCAGCCCGACCCGGCCTGTTCCTGCCACTCGCACCAAACCTACGGTGCGCGTCGCCAGCCCGGTCCGGCCTGTTCCTGCCACCCGCACCAAGTCTACGGTGCGCGTCGCCAGCCCGACCCGGCCTGTTCCTGCCACTCGCACCAAACCTACGGTGCGCGTCGCCAGCCCGGTCCGGCCTGTTCCTTCTCCCCGCACTAGCCCTGAGATGCGTGTCCTCAGCCCGGTACCTCCAGTTCCGGCACCACGCACCAGGCCTACGGTGCGCCTCAGACGGCCAGAGTCTGCCGTCTGCCCAACGGCGCCTGAACTGCCCGTCTGCCCAACGGCGCCTGAACTGCCCGTCTGCCCAACGGCGCCTGAACTGCCCGTCTGCCAAGCGCTGCATAAGCCGCCCGTCTGTACTGAGCCTGCAAAGCCGCCCGTCTGCCATGAGCCTTCAGAGCCGTCCGCTAGACCGGAGCCGCTAGAGCCTTCCGCCAGACAGGAGCCGCTAGAGCCTTCCGCCAGACAGGGGCAGCCGAAGCCTTCCGCCAGACAGGAGCAGCCAGAGCCTTCCGCCAGACAGGATCAGCCAGAGCCTTCCGCCAGACAGGATCAGCCAGAGCCTTCCGCCAGACAGGATCAGCCAGAGCCTTCCGCCAGACAGGATCAGCCAGAGCCTTCCGCCAGACAGGATCAGCCAGAGCCTTCCGCCAGACAGGAGCAGCCAGATCCGTCAGCCAGCCATGAGCAGCCAGATCCGTCAGCCAGCCATGAGCAGCCAGATCCGTCAGCCAGCCATGAGCAGCCAGATCCGTCAGCCAGCCATGAGCAGCCAGATCCGTCAGCCAGCCGCGAGCAGCCAGATCCGTCCAGCCAGCCATGAGCAGCCAGATCCGTCAGCCAGCCATGAGCCGTCCAGCCAGGATCCGCCAGAGCCGTCCAGCCAGGATCCGCCAGCCAGCCAGGATCCGCCAGAGCCAGCCAGCCAGGATCCGCCATTCAGTCCGGTGCTGCCCCTTAGTCCGGTGCTGCCCCTTATCCTGGTGCTGCCCCTTATCCTGGTGCTGCCCCTTAGTCGGTGCTGCCCCTTAGTCCGGTGCTGCCTCTTAGTCCGGTGCTGCCCCTTAATCCAGTGGGGTTAAATTGGAGGGTGGTCATTGGGAGGAGGCTACGTAAGCGGGTAGTGACTATGGTGGGGTGGGGACCACGACCTGTGCCAGAGCCGCCACCGTGGACAGACGCCCTCCCAGACCCTCCCCTAGACTTTATGCTGGTGCGCCCGGAGTTCGCACCTTAAGGGGGTTATGTCACACTCTGGCTCCGGGACTTTGTATTTGAGCCAGGGTGTATTCGTTTTGTTGGGTTTGGTTTGGTTATGTTGGGTATTTGGGTGTGCTTGGTTTTGGTTGTTCTTGTTAGTCATATGACTCCCAATCGGAGGTAACGAGTGTCAGCTGTCGGCTCGTTATCTCTGATTGGGAGCCATATTTAAACTGTGTGTTTTCACCTTGTGTTTGTGGGTTTTTGTTCCGTATTCAGTATTTGTAACTGTGGACTTCACTAGCCGTCTTTGTTTATTGTTTTTGTCGTTCGTGTCTTTACTCTAATAAAGTCATGTTCACTCAACGCGCTGCGCTTTGGTCTGCTCCTTTTGAAGACGGTCGTGACAATAGTGGAGTTTGGAGTGTGACTGTTTGAGGTTGTGGACAGGTGTCTTTTATACTGATAACAAGTTCAAACAGGTGCCATTAATACAGGTAACGAGTGGAGGACAGAGGAGCCTCTTAAAGAATAAGTTACAGGTCTGTGAGAGCCAGAAATCTTGCTTGTTTGTAGGTGACCAAATACTTATTTTCCACCATAATTTGCAAATAAATTCATTAAAAATCCTACAATGTGATTTTCTGGATTTTTTTTCTCAACTTGTCTGTCATAGTTGATGTGTACCTATGATGAAAATTACAGGCCTCTCTCATCTTTTTAAGTGGGAGAACTTGCACAATTGGTGGCTGACTAAATACTTTTTTTCCCCACTGTACATGTGGGTAGAGTTAAAGTGACTATGCATAAATAATAAATAGAGTAGCAGCAGCATAAAAGAGGGGGGTGGGGGTGGGGGGGCAGTGCAAATAGTCCGGGTAGCCATGATTAGCTGTTCAGGAGTCTTATGGCTTGGGGGTAGAAGCTGTTGAGAAGCCTTTTGGACCTAGACTTGGTGCTCCGGTACCGCTTGCCGTGCGGTAGCAGAGAGAACAGTCTATGACTAGGGTGGCTGGAGTCTTTGACAATTTTGAGGGCCTTCCTCTGACACCGCCTGGTATAGAGGTCCTGGATGGCAGGAAGCTTGGCCCCAGTGATGTACTGGACCGTACGCACTACCCTCTGTAGTGCCTTGCGGTCGGAGGCCGAGCAGTTGCCATACTAGGTGGTGATGCAACCAGTCAGGATGCTCTCGATGGTGCAGCTGTAGAACTTTTTGAGGATCTGAGGACCCATGCCAAATCTTTTCAGTCTCCTGAGGGGGAATAGGCTTTGTCGTGCCCTCTTCACAACTGTCTTGGTGTGTTTGGACCATGACAGTTTGTTGGTGATGTGCACACCAAGGAACTTGAAGCTCTCAACCTGTTCCACTACAGCCCCGTCGATGAGAATGGGGGCGTGCTCAGTCCTCTTTTTTACTGTAGTCCACAATCATCTCTTTTGTCTTGATCACGTTGAGGGAGAGGTTGTTATCCTGGCACCACACGGCCAGGTCTCGGACCTCCTCCCTATAGGCTGTCTCATCGTTGTCGGTGATCAGGCCTACCACTGTTGTGTCGTCAGCAAACTTAATGATGGTGTTGGAGTCGTGCCTGGCCATGCAGTCATGGGTGAACAGGGAGTACAGGAGGGGACTGAGCACGCACCCCTGAAGGGCCCCCGTGTTGAGGATCAGCGTGGCAGATGTGTTGTTACCTACCCTTACCACCTGGGGGCGGCCCGTCAGGAAGTCCAGGATCCAGTTGCAGAGGGAGGTGTTTAGCTTAGTGATGAGGGATCCTTAGCTTAGTGATGAGCTTTGAGGGCACTATGGTGTTGAACGCTGAGCTGTAGTCAATGAACAGCATTCTCACGTAGGTGTTCCTCTTGTCCAGGTGGGAAAGGGCAGTGTGGAGTGGATCTGTTGGGGCGGTATGCAAATTGGAGTGGGTCTAGGTTTTCTGGGATAATGGTGTTGATGTGAGCCATGACCAGCCTTTCATGGTCATGGCTCACATGGCTACAGATGTGAGTGCTACGGGTCGGTAGTCATTTAGGCAGGTTATCTTAGTGTCCTTGGGCACAGGGACTATTGTGGTCTGCTTGAAACATGTTGGTATTACAGACTCAATCAGGGAAAATGTCAGTGAAGTCACTTTGGTCAGTTGGTCAGCACATGCTCGGAGTACACGTCCTGGTAATCCGTCTGGCCCTGCGGCCTTGTGAATGTTGACCTGCTTAAAAGTCTTACTCACATCGGCTACAGAGAGCGTGATCACATAGTCATCCGGAACAGCTGGTGCTCTCATGCATGCTTCAGTGTTGCTTGCCTCGAAGCGAGCATAGAAGTGATTTAGCTCATCTGGTATGCTTGTGTCACTGGGCAGCTTGCGGCTGTGCTTCCTTTTGTAGTCTGTAATAGTTTTCAAGCCCTGCCACATCCGACGAGTGTCAGAGCCGGTGTAGTACGATTCAATCTTAGTCCGGTATTGACTCTTTGCCTGTTTGATGGTTCGTCTGAGGGCATAGCGGGATTTCTTATAAGCGTCCGGGTTAGAGTCCCGCTCCTTGAAAGCAGAAGCTCTACCCTTTAGCTCAGTGCGGATGTTGCCTGTAATCCATGGCTTCTGGTTGGGGTATGTACGTACGGTCACTGTGGGGACGACGTCATGTGGTGTACTCCTCAATGCTATCTGAAGAATCCCGGAACATATTCCAGTCTGTGCTAGCAAAACAGTCCTGTAGCTTAGCATCTGCATCATCTGACCACTTTTTTATTAACCGAGTCACTGATGCTTCCTGCTTTAGTTTTTGCTTATGATTGCCACTACTCTGCTGCTGTGCTGCACATGGGAAGGGTTAGTTAGTTAGTTAGTTAGTTAGTTAGTTAGTTAGTTAGTTAGTTAGTTAGTTAGTTAGTTAGTAGGACTCCAGCTTACTGCACCCTGATGCTGATGTGCCATGAGTTCCAGGGATGTATTTTGGCTTCTTGGGAACTCCTTATACCTGCAGTTTCAAACCCAAAATGTGATATTTTGCACCAATAAGTATTGTCTGTGGCAGGGATTTGTTCAGTGCCACTTAGACATTATAGGCCCTGTAATAGCCCCTTGGCCACAATTATTTAATTGAGTAAAAACCACCTGAGGTTGCAAAACTATATGGTTAAATTGTTAAATGTAATGTGTGACACTGTATAATGTAATATCAAATGGTAATGCTATGATTTTGGAATTACGATTTTGGAGTTATGATTATGTCTGAAAAATTACCTTCCCATTGGTATAGAGCTAGTAACATTAAAGGCAGTGATGTTGCAGGTGAACATTTCTAAATAAGCAGCTTAAAATATAGTTTAGTGGCAGGACCCTATCATCAGAACTGCTGACAGCACACAGCTGAGAATGCTATCTCACTCCAGATGACTATGAGCAAATGCTTAGCTGAGCACAGAAGCACATTATAAAAGAGAGAGAGAGAGTGTTTACAGTTGTACTGCTATGTTATGATATGCCTCTAATATCCTATCGGGGCTATTTTGAGAACTCTCATGCTCCCCCTGCAGAGAGACCCTCCACATGCAGGATGGGGTTGTGTCATTGGGTTGTGTAGCCTACTGGACTCGGCCTCTGTGTATAGTTTTGTTTATAAGAACACAACATCCTACAGCTAACCAAACATTATGCCTCTCTCTCTCTCGCTCTCTCTCTCTCCCTCTCTCTCTCACACACACACACACACACACACACACACAATGTGAAATCATAAAATATAGGCTTACTAATGTTCCAAGGTTATGTAGCAGTTACACACATTCAAAGAACATGTTGGACCTGCTCGCATGTAACGTAGGCTAATCAAACACCTCGCATCATGCACACGCATGGCATGACGTATTTCAAATGTAACGGTGCAGTGCACCTGTCATTTCGAGGTAGCGCAGTTCGATGTTGTGACCATTCGACCTTCAGCTATAAACGAGTTGCTATTTGTGATCTACTCTGTGCAGTATGCATGCACGGTGTTTGGTAAATTCATTTGTTAAAATAATTTAATCCCAAAAAATGTGCATCAAGATTATTAGAAATGTCGCTGACGAACGCTTGGCTACATCATGCAGATTCGACTCATATCGTCTCCCCAATCAGAGCTCTTGCCATGTGCTGACTGCTGTAAATAATGGTATTTCCAGAGGTCGCTATAGGAGTTAAACGATTTACTTACATGATCAGAAGTAGTGGGATGCTGTCACATTCAAACGCGCTCCATTTTCGCCACATAAAGTTGGTGGAGTGTTCTCCTATCTTCCCAACAGATTCGTTACAAGTTGCCTGCTCATTTGACAACAAAACGTAAACTGGGCTGCATTCATTCCGAAGGCAGTGGTGGTGGGGTTGGTGACACATGCATGTTACCAATAGGGGACCCTGCTGCTCCAAATTCCTAGAAGCAGGGCACCTCTTACTTTGAATTCTTACAAATCCAGGATTTAAATAATTTACTATATGAATTTGGGTCATAACATGTACTGGACTTTGATTAGCTTATAATGGAAAGTTTATAATGGAAGTTTTCTTATAGCCCCTATATTACACAGATGTGGCATTTAACACTATTCATGAACACTATGAACACTATTCATTCTGATGATAAACATCTTAATATGGGGAAAACAAAGCCAGAGCACACTCAATGTTGGATGGAAACACCCCTGTGGATACAATGTAACAAGTTGTGATTGCCTCCAGGGAAAATATGTAGGAGTCACAAGCATGTTATCTATTTAATGTAGCATAATGGATTGTGACTCAATGTTTCAATTTGCCTCCATTTTAATGTCCCTCTCCATTACTACCATGACTCAGCACCTACCAAATAGGAAGCCACATAACACACTGACACTGGGGGAGACACTGTGGCGTGTATACATTGAAACGTGCTCGGACTCACAAATGCTTGCCATAAATATCCACTTGAGGGGCTATTTTGGTTGGCCGTATTTCTATCCTTCTTTTTTTTTTTTTTTTTTTTCTTCTCCTTTACAACTGTGCTAGTCCACCAAGAATCCCACATCAACTGCAACATCTTCACATGTTGTCCTGTTTTTAACAGCAGTCACTCAGCCAGCCCTAACAGTAGTGATATCTAGGGTAGCAGGTGTGACTTCCTCTAATGATATACAGTGCATTCGGAAAGTATTCAGACCCCTTGACTTTTTCCAAATTTCGTTACGTTACAGACTTATTCTAAAATTGATTAAATTGTTATTTTTCTCATCAATCTACTACACACAATACCCCATAATGACAAAGCAAAAACAGGTTTTTAGTAATGTTTGCAAATGTATTAAAGATAAAATACTGAAATATCACATTTCATAAGTATTCAGACCCTTTACTCAGTACTTTGTTGAAGCAGCTTTGGCAGCGATTACAGCCTCCAGTCTTCTTGGGTGTGACGCTACAAGTTTGGCATTTGGGGAGTTTCCCCCATTCTTCTCTGCAGATACTCTCAAGCTCTGTCAGGTTGGACGGGGGAGCGTCGCTGCACAGCTATTTTCAGGTCTCTCCAGAGATGTTCGTCCGGGCTCTGGCTGGGCCACTTAAGGACATTCAGAGACTTGTCCCGAAGCCACTCCTGCATTGTCTTGGCTATGTACTTAGGGTCGTTGTCCTGTTGGAAGGTGAACCTTCGCCCCAGTCTGAGGTCCTGAGCGCTCTGGAGCAGGTTTTCATCAAGGATCTCTCTGTACTTTGCGCCGTTCATCTTTCCCTCGATCCTGACTAGTCTCCCAGTCCCTGTCGCTGAAAAACACCCCCACAGCATGATGCTGCCACCACCATGCTTCACCGTAGGGATGGTGCCAGGTTTCCTCCAGACGTGACGCTTGGCATTCAGGCCAAAGAGTTCAATCGTGGTTTCATCAGACCAGAGAATCTTGTTTCTCATGGTCTCATAGTCCTTTAGGTGCCTTTTGGCAAACTGCAAGCGGGCTGTCATGTGCCTTTAACTGAGGAGTGGCTTCCGTCTGTCCACTCTACCATAAAGGCCTGATTGGTGGAGTGCTGCAGAGATGGTTGTCCTTCTGGAAGGTTCTCCCATCTCCACAGAGGAACTCTAGAGCTCTGTCAGAGTGACCATTGGGTTCTTGGTCACCTCCCTGACCAAGGCCCTTCTCCCCAGATTGCTCAGTTTGGCTGGTTTGGATTGACAAAAACAGGCTGTAGTGTTGTGACTACTTATTTACTACCAACATCAAGTAGTAAAAATCTCAAACTGATTACTATTGGAAACACTGCGTGTGTTCCTTGCATTCCATCCTATCTATCTCATGGGCAAAGAAAATGTGAATCACAGTTTGGAAATCCTCCTTGTCCAAAGAACCAAAAGCACTACGCAACAGCCAAATCTGGTGAAATATAATATGATTCATCCTGCCCAAGGCAAATTCCAAGGAAAACTACATTTGGCAATACTCTTCCTTTCCCTGCCTTGAACTTTATTTGCGCTATGAGCTGCCAATCGTATGATTGTGCACAGCTGCAAGCAATAGGCTACCAACATCATACACGGTACTGTAATGAAACTGTTACCCCATTTCTACCCACTGGGCACAGACGTCAGTTCAACGTCTAGTTTTGATTTAGGTTAAAAGTTGGGTGAAAAAAAGACAAAATGCCCTTACGTTGATGACTTTTTGCAAATCTAAATCAGTTTTCCATGTTGATTCAACATCATCACATATTTTTTGGGTTGAAATGACGTGGAAACAACGTTGATTTTGCCCAGTGGGTAGTTACATACAGTACCAGTCAAAAGTTTGGACAAACCTACTCATTCTAGGGTTTCTCTTTATTTGTACTATTTTCTACATTGTAGAATAATAGTGAAGACATCAAAACTATGAAATAACACATATGGAATCATGTAGTAACCAAAAAACTGTTAAACAAATCAAAATATATTTCAAATAGCCACCCTTTGCCTTGACGACAGCTTTGCACACTCTTGGCATTATCTCAACCAGCTTCACCTGGAATGCTTTTCCAACAGTCTTGAAGGAGTTCCCACATATGCTGACCACTTGCTGGCTGCTTTTCCTTCACTCTGCGGTCCGACTCATCCCAAACCATCTCAATTGGGTGGAGGTCGGGGGATTGTGGAGGCCAGGTTATCTGATGCAGCACTCCATCACTCTCCTTCTTGGTAAAATAGCCCTTACACAGCCTGGAGGTGTGTTGAGTCATTGTCCTGTTGAAAAACAAATGATAGTCCCACTAAGCCCAAACCAGATGGGATGGCTTATCACTGCAGAATGCTGTGGTAGCCATGCTGGTTAAGTGTGCCTTGAATTCTAAATAAATCACAGACAGTGTCACCAGAAAAGCACCCCCACACCATAACACCTCCTCCTCCATGCTTTACGGTGGGAAATACACATGCAGAGATCATCCGTTCACCCACACCGTGTCTCACAAAGACACAGCGGTTGGAACCAAAAAGCTCCAATTTGGACTCCAGACCAAAGAACAAATTTCCACCGGTCTAATGTCCATTGCTTATGTTTCTTGGCCCAAGCAGGTCTCTTCTTCTTATTGGTGTCCTTTAGTAGTGGTTTATTTGCAGCAATTCGACCATGAAGACCTGATTCACACAGTCCCCTCTGTATCATTGGTAGTTTGTTACACATTACTCAATCTGTAAGTAGGTGTATTCAGTGAATTACAAAATTGGATGGATGTTGCCTCCCATCTGCTGGTCGAACATGGGATTGTTGTACCCAGGGTTGTTTCCATAAACAATCAACACAACAGTCAACGTGGTCATTAAGACAGTCCCGTGCAGTGACACATTCATGTTTTGACATGTGAATGCTTTGGTGAAGTTTTCTACAACATTATTATTTTTACACAATGCGATACTTAAGCAATAAGGCACGAGGGGTGTGGTATATGGCTAATATACCAAGGCTAAGGGCTGTTCTTAACCACGACACAATGCCGAGTGCCTGGATACAACCCTTAGCCGTGGTATATTGACCATATGCCACGAACCCTCAAGGTGCCTTATTGCTATTATAAACTGTTTACCAAATCAGCACCAGGAGCCAAACTATCCGGTTTATGATATACTGTAGCTACTACTATATATACATTTTAATGTTTTGGCTACATGTATTTGTTTACTTACGGTAATCTACGTTTTTATTTCAATATTTACGGTATTTGAGAATCGAAATAGTGCGCAACTACTTATGTGCGAAAACCAACATGTCAGCGCCCTTGAGCAGCACTTCTCAAAGAACCTCTCTGATTTTGCTGACGGTTAGCTAGCTACGATAAATGAAAATACAGAAAAAAATGTTTTATGGAAAATAGTCGTTAATGTCGAAACAACTGTACACGATATCCAAAAACCTTCTGAACGTCATGTCACTTCAATTAGCTGTCGTTGTGTAGTGCTAAACAAATCAGCTAGCTAACTAGATAATATGCAAAACAAATCAACAAATTATAGAGAGTAATATTGTTCCAATGTTGTATTAAGCCTTTCAGGCAAACCGTTGTTTAGTATGGCTTTTACACAAGCTGTCAAAATGCAGTTAGGGAACGTGTGTGGTCGGTCCTGGATGTCCTCTTACCAGAAGGGGTCCACTGTCATGTCCCAAAGGCTAAGAGATTACCGAGCGGTTCTATGCGGTAGAAGTCAAAATGTGTCCCAAAAGATTTGCCCAAATAGTAGAGCTATGCATGCAACTCAGCCATTGATGATTACGAAGGTACTGTCATTGGACGAGATCTTTGCCAGAAGATCACTAAAGGACTACTTGAAGAAGATGGAGACAGAGTACAGAGATAGTCTGACAGTTGTCAACATGACAGAGGGACAGCAGGATGGTGAAGAGGTATTGAGGGTGAAGAGGACAAGAGTTTCTGTACTAGCCCCACTAATCCAGTACACCAGAGAGCTTCAGACAAAACAGCAGGAATTTGCTGAAACAGAAACATTACTGAAAGGTGAGGCCACACCTAATGTGTGATGTTCTATCAACAAGGGCATTGGGCATCTCATGGCCATTAGGTATCAGCAGCTTGAGAGTTTGACATTATGTCACGAACGGTACCTGTTCCTACATCAGGTGACGGTGTATAATGTATCCATCTTGTATCTACCACTGAATAAAAATGTAAATGCAACATTCAACGATTTCTAAGATTTTACTGAGTTACAGTTCATATTTGGAAATCAGTCAATTGAAATAAATTAATTCGGCCCTAATCTATGGATTTCACATGACTGGGAATACATATACGCATATGTTTGTCACAGATACCTTTTTTTTTAAAGTAGGGGTGTGGATCAGAAAACAAGGGAGAATACCGAGAGACCCATGGGGCGGTGCACAATTGGCCCAGTGTCGTCCAGGGTAGGGTAGGGGAGGGAATGGCCGGCAGGGATGTAGCTCAGTTGGTAGAGCATGGCGTTTGCAACGCCAGGGTTGTGGGTTCGATTCCCACGGGGGGCCAGTATGAAAAATAAAAAAATTGTGTATGCTAAATGACTAAAATGTAAATGTCATTTTTTCTGACAGTTTCTGCAGAAATTATTCGATGTGACCACCATTTGCATCATGCAGCCCAACACATCTTCGCATAGAGTTGATCAGGCTGTTGATTGTGGCCTGTGGAATGTTGTCCCACTCCTCCTCAATGGCTGTGCGAAGTTAATGGATATTGGCGGAATCTGGAACACGCTGTCGTACACGTTGATCCAGAGTATCCCAAACATGCTCGATGGGTGACGTCTGGTGAGTATGCAGGCCATGGAAGAACTGGGACATTTTCAGCTTCCAGGAATTGTGTACAGATCCTTACGACATTGGGCTATGCATTATCATGCTGAAACATGAGGTGATGGCGGCGGATGAATGGCATGACAATGGGCCTCAGGATCTCGTCACGGTATCTCTGCATTGAAATTGCCATCGATAAAATGCAGTTGTCTTTGTTATCCGTAATTTATGCCTGCCCATACCATAACCCCAACGCCACCATGGGGCAGTCTGTTCACAACGTGGACATCAGCAAACCGCTTGCCCATACAACACCATACACAGTTGACAGTTGAAAACGGATTCATCCGTGAAGAGCACACTACTCCAGCGTGCCAGTGGCCATCGAAGGTGAGCATTTGCCCACTGAAGTAAGTTACGATACCGAACTGCAGTGCGGTCAAGACCCAGGTGAGGACGATGAGCACGCAGATGAGCTTCCCTGATACTTTTTCTGACAGTTTCTGCAGAAATTATTTGGTGTGGCTGTTATATCAGCTGTCCGTGTGGCTGGTCTCAGACGATCCCACAGGTGAAGAAGCATGATGTGGAGGTCCTAGGCTGGCGTGGGTGAACGTGGTCTGCGGTTGTGAAGCCAGTTGGACGTACTGCCAAATTCTCTAAAATGACGTTGGAGGAGGCTTATGGTAGAGAAATGAAAATTAAATTATCTGTCAACAGTTCTGGTGAACATTCCTGCAGTCAGCATGCCAATTGCACGCTCCCTCAAAACTTGAGACATCTGTGGCGTTGTGTGACAAAACTGCACGTTTTAGATTGGCCTTTTAGTGTCCTCAGCACAAGGTGCACCTGTGTAATGATCATGCTGTTTAATCAGCTTCTCGATAAGCCACGCCTGTCAGGTGGATGGATTACCTTGGCAAAGGAGAAATGCTCAGTAACAAGGATGTTAACACATTTCTGCAAAAAAATTGAGAGAAATAAGCTTCATGCGTATGGAAAATTTGAAAAATGGGACCAACACTTTACATGTTGCGTTTATATTTTTGTTCAGTATAAATGGATCTTTCACTGATAGTAAATTCAGTGAAATAAGAAACATTGTTTTTCCCTTCTCAGATGACGACCCAGACATGCGTGAACTGGCAGTCCTTGAGAGGGAGGCCTGTCAGAAAGCGATTCAAGATGTTAGACAAAAGGTACACGCCTGCATTTTATGTTCCCCCTACAGTTGGAATAAGATGACACTGATAAAAGCACATTTAGGATGGCGAAAGGAAATCAAATCACTTCAATCAGTATGGAAAACATAGTTTGAGAAAATTACTAAACTATCATGTCTGATTCTTCTACATTCCTTCAGATCCTGTCCCTGTTGATCCCTGAGGAGGAGTCAGACATGAGTGACCTGGTCCTGGAGGTCACCGCAGGGGTTGGAGGTCAGGAGGCCATGCTCTTCACTGCAGAGGTCTTTGACATGTACCAGAGCTTTGCAGCACACCAGGGCTGGGGGTTCGACATCCTGGAGTACATGAAAAGTGAAATAGGTCAGTCACATTCATTCATTAACAGGGTTGTTGTTGTCAAACCATGCCTGTTGCTAGTTTTTACCCAAACTTCAACTCACTCCATTTTATGAATGGTAACTTTGAGTGTGTTAATATGTAATCTGTCTGCAGGTGGATTACGGCATGCATCAGCCAGTGTCAGTGGTCCTGAGAGCTACAAGAGGATGAAGTTTGAGGCAGGTGTGCATCGCGTGCAGAGAGTCCCTAAGACTGAGAAACAGGGCCGCATGCACACCAGCACCATGACAGTGGCAGTGTTACCCCAGCCCACAGAGGTAAGTCCTTCCCTGAGGCATTTGGCCCTTGTACTCTTGCAAGTCTTAAAAAATAAATATAAAAAATATTCTGTGAAGTATTACCTTCTGTTACCAAAAATTAAGTACAGACTTATTTTTCTAAGTGCTGGATTCATTATTTATTTTTCAGATCACATTCACAATTAATGCGAAGGATTTGAGGATTGAAACCAAGAGGGCGAGTGGAGCCGGGGGCCAGCATGTCAACACCACAGACAGCGCAGTACGAATAGTTCATCTCCCTACAGGTAATCTCAGGCAATACAATGCCGTAAGGATCAGACAGTGGATTATGAAACTCATATTCTCATACTGTAAACAGACGGTAAATTGTGATTTGCAGAGCATGTACTCACAAGGAAAATTCACAATGGCAAATGTGGTTGGATCTATTGCTTTGAATTAGCCTGTTTCTCCTTTGAGTGTCTCCATAGTAGTGTTTTATCTCTGTTTTGGGTCATAGGTGTGGTCTCAGAATGCCAGCAGGAAAGATCCCAACTGAAAAATAAGGAAAAGGCCATGAAGGTTCTACGTGCCAAACTCTATAGTATGAGGCTGGAAGAAGAGACCAGTAAGCGATATACTGCACGGAAAGTCCAGGTACGGATCAGAACTGCACATATACAAGAATGTTGCTGTTCAAAAATGGTTATGTCAGGAATGGATATCAAAATCCAGTTCAAAGTTTTCATATGTTTCCTACAAAGTCATTTACAAAACCTAGGCTTGAACTTTCCAAAATACAGTGTTGAAGAAAGACAATGGACTGCAATGGGCAACAGTTAATATGGTTTGCACTGATAGAATAGACATGACTGACATAGGTGAGAAAGTTGCCTGTTGGAGTATTTACGGCCTTGAAAGTGGAAGCTGAGATGGGCCTGGGGGAGTGGGAACTCAAATAGCTGCCGACTGTCTGTTGGATACAAAGCTTTTACAGTAAGTGTTGGTCTGTATAGCACATTTTGTGTATTGACTATTTTTAATCTATCCTTTTTTAGATTGGCACCAAAGGTAGATCTGAGAAAATCAGGACCTACAACTTTCCCCAGGACCGAATCACAGATCATCGGATTGGGAAAACAGTGCATGATGTCCGGGAGTTTCTTGTGGGAGAAGAGCTTCTTGAGGAAATGAATGTGGCATTAGAGGAGTTCTCTAACCAGGAGATTCTCATGGACATTCTTGGAGAAAATGACTGTGATCAATAATAGCCAATGTGGTAGTTTACATTAAATCTATGAAGCTATGAATGTTGCTTTTTGCAAGATCAGTGTGTTTGTTTGCTTGTTTGCCTTCATTTCCTGGTTTCAGTTTAAGAGCCCACTTAACACATTCCGCCCACTGGTGTGAACTGCCAGTTCTCAAACTGCTTTTGTTACTCTATTAGCAGTAAAACTTTAAAATACACCCCCCAGCAGAGAACCACCAATCAACCACTTTATTCATGTTGTGTTGACTGCCCTTTTCTTTGTCCATATTTCAAACAAATTAAATAAAATAATAAGAAAAAAAACATTGCACCAATTTTTAAACGAATCACGTATACCTCGCCATGTTTTCTACTGTATTTGCTAAGAGAGGTTGTTAAACTGAAAATAAACGTATTTATTTGTTTGAAATGGTAGGAGGAAAATGCAGCCGCCTATTGCCCTCTGACGTTTAACGTCAGCGTGCGCTTTCCTGTTCTCCCATTGGTTCCCCGGTTTAAAGGTAACTGCCCTGCTTGGTCCTCATTGGTGTGCGTCTTTTGGACACGAATTTCAAATGTGTAGCTATGGAACTGGCGCATTTTCATATTTTCCTCATTCAAGTAGGTCTGGAGTTTGGGGAACCCCGGTTAGCTAGCTAATGTCATTAGCAAAAGTTAAACAGTAGACAAAGGTGGGAAACAAGGAGTCGTTTTTAAAGTTAACGTTACAGGTATGAAATATTTTGTTACTTTTCCTCAATTAAGCTTGCTATTATAGCTAGATATTGTGTTAGGCTATGATGTGTCGCATTTCATTTGATGCAGGCTGGCTAGTTTGTTGCAATGTTAGCTAACGTTAGTTAATGTCAACCAATTTGACTAGCTAACTAGCCATAACTGTCTGGCTTAGCTAACTAGCAATGGAGATGAATATTCATTTAACGTTAGGTAACTAGTTAAACTGCTTAGTAGCTATACGTTTTCCAATAACGTTAATGTCAATATTACATATAGTCGTTTTAAGCGCAAAACGTACGCGCGTAAAAATAGAGGTTAGCTAGCGTTGGCTATCCTATGAATATAATATCCACAGAGTTAACATTACTATTATCTTTAATATAGCTAAGGTTAACGTTACTGGACTGATCTGATGCTGCCTACGATTAATGTTAACAATTATCGTTTAGTAGTTAACTATAATATTTTACTCTAAATTAGTTGGCTAGCCGGTTATCTAACCTGGCTAGCTAGTTAGCTATGCTGCAAGCTAAATTGGGGGGAACTATGGTAGGGCGCCCTTTGCTTTGGAGGGATTGCAGCTCTAAATTGTCCTAACTTTTTGATCAACCAAAACAATATCTAGCTAATGTTACATTTTAGAGAATGTAACTAACTCTAGTATGAGTGGGCAATCCACTGTGGGTTGATACAACGTGTTATGTAGCTACTGTAGCTAGCCAGTTTGTCGCGTTTTGATTGAGATTAAACTGGCTAATGCACCGTTTTATTCTCTCTTCCTCAGGGCTACAATTTGTGACCACAATCAGTCATTTAAAAATGAAGTGTCCGTCCAACTACGAGGAACCCCGGTTTCCATGCAACATGGAGAAACATGTCGCATACAAGGAGTCGGGCCTGAAAACCTCCCCACTAAAGGAATGCGTCCAAGTAGTAGTCAAACCACAGCTCTCACCATGTGTCACCACCGCTGCCAACTTTTGCCTCAAGGATAATGTGAAAGGTGTTCACAATAAGGAGAACAACCAACATGATGGGGTACTTGACGAGGTAAACCTAGGCTGTGAAGCATTCGAGGACAGCGGTTTCCTCTCTTTACAGAACAGCCAGATAGAGGACGTTGATAACATAAAGGAACTAGAGCAGTCTCCAGGACAGGATATATTCTCCCCATGTACTCCAGTTGCTGATTATCACAAGGCTAAGCATACTGCCTCAAAACTCCCCATACTGAAGTTTCAACACGCTGTATGCCAAGAACTCGCCAACAGTTTCAAGAGGACCCATAGCTATGACTGGTCTGTCATTAGCCGGCTAGCAGAGGACTCTGGCCTTGAAAGGGTTTTGGGTGGGAACATGGGCCTTGAATATATGGATGTTTTAAAAGCACTGCTGGAGAGGGACATGAAGCACATCCTCACCAGGATCCTGCGTCTGCTAGGAGATGTCAACTTGATAAGGTAAATGACAAATGTAATAAGGTAAACATGTGACCTTTACTGGTCCTATGACAATTGTACAGGTTTTTCAACATGGAAATGTTTTTATACTCTTATCATGTATTCATTCATGGTGGTTTTCTTCACAGCTGTAGAAAAGTGAGCAAGACCTGGAGAAAAATCATCTACCAAGACAAGTCTGCACTCCGTAGATGCGACCAGGCTAAACAGAGACTCAGGGTAAGCGCTAACATTTAACTGGGGTTCCTTTAGTCATTGTATACCCTTTATCAGGTGTCAATGGTTTTGAACCACATTGATGGTTAGTTTTTTTCGCTTGCAGAGGCTCCAAACTTTGCTAATCCCTTATGCTGATATGTTCTTAATCTGGATTCATTTACAGGGGCTCCTTCAAGTACTTCAATCTTAATTACCTAACCATAGGGTAATCCACTGCATGAATATTGTTTGGTAAATGGCAATGTCCGTTTTTGTTGTAGGACCCAAGAACTTCTGTAGGACTGGAGAATGTCGGCTCTTTGACACGAGACGCCGCCCTGTCCCGGGTTGTAATGTCCTGTATGCAGAGGGTAGCTTCAACCCCTATCCATAAGTCTAACTATAGGATGCTCTCCCAGAGAGAAGGCACACCGTCGCTGTACTGCTCCCAGCAATCTCGCTTCAGAGAATACCAAGAGGTGACGGTTGCGCTATTCACTTTGGATGTAAAGGTTCAGAGGACATGATGGTGCTCAGTGTGTGTACTTATTGAGAGTTGGTGTCACCCTTCAATCAGTTCTAAGAAAGTAATTGACATGTTCATGTTACAAATGATACAATGAGTGAGTTATGCTCCGTAGCCTTATACATTCTTTGCTTGTGTTCTCTAGGCTGCCAGTTTGCTGAAGCAGCACGAGTCGCTGAAGCCCTGTAAGCGCTGCGGCTCTCCTGCCAAGCACAACGCAGATGCCATGAGGGCCACCTGTACCCGCCTCAGCTGTGCCTTTGACTTCTGCACCCTGTGCCAGGGCCCTTTTCATGGCTCCTCAGCCTGCCACACAGGGCTGGCCCGGGGGCCTAGCAGCTCCAGAGCCATCCTCATCGGCAGCGCTCGCAGCAAGAAGAACGTCAGGCGCCTGTGAGATCAACGCAGCCCTGGATGAAGACTCAATAACGCACCTTTTTTTAAAACCAACTAAATTTCAACTATTATTTATTAGTTTTATTCATGGACCTTTTAGCCCACTGCCTCCTCTCCACATACCAAAGGGATCTCGGCTATTGGAATACCCTGTATTAGAACACATTGTATTCTGGGACAATCCCGTGATGCCAGGTGTCCGGCATTTGTCGTCAGAAAGCGACAATCTTACTGGAAGCCAAAAAAAGAATGTTTACCTGAATTGTACATTCATTTCATATTTCATGGAATATCCGTCTGTAAATATATTTGTCTTTTAAATGTGAAATGTAAATATTTATATTGTTGAAATAAATGTATCTTTCGCGATTTTCTAAATTGTTTTGTTTTTCTCCCAATTAATTTTTCTAAGCTACATACCGCCAGAAAACGCGCATGCATGCACAAACTTATTTTCAGAATTTAATCAAGCCGAGCATGTCACAATGCCACTTGCTTCAAAAGAGCTGACAACTGGTGAAACTAAGCCATTCATCCATTGGTGCCATACCGCAATGTATTTTCCAATGGAATTGGTAGTCCAGTCTTGTGGCTTTAACAAAGGTCTTCGGCCTCAACATGTCACCTCTTTTATAAAGGAGTAATGAAGCCATTGATGCCAATTAATTCATGAAAATGCATTACTTTTTAATTACAAATGAATTTCCACCAAGCTGCAAATGATTAACCTCAACTATGGCTCTCTCCTCTTGCTCCTCTCCCACATACTGCACAGATGTTCATATGCTTCTCTGAAATCCTCCGATTACTCACTATCTGGAAAGATGCATTGTTAACCTTAAGGAGTTGAAGACTAGGCATAGCTGAAAACGGACATTCTTTACACATTGACACCAGTGATTCACACTCCCTTCATGGTCATAATGATTTCAGGCAATTAAGATATCATCAGTACATTGCTCAGGATAGCTGGCTCAGTGGATTACTCTACTGAGGGTTTGATAATGTGCTATATCCGACTGACAACAGACCCATTATTCTAACAGTTTAGAATGAGGTGCAATTTGTTTTATGGTTCCTCTGTATGCCCATCGGAGTGGAGCCAAATCACACCTGTCTAAAAGCAACTCATGAGGTCCATGATAAGTTGACGACCCTCATTTTTTATGCAGACTAAAGGCTGCATCATGTCAAACAAATTACTGGTATTCTCCAATAAAATCAAATTGGATGTGTAGGCTTATCTGTAAAGTTCATGTGTTTTTCACATATTGGGGGCATTTCATAATTGAGAAATGTAACAGCGATACTATACTGTATGTTCAATTAAAAAGTATCTGGGTAATACAAACACAATTTCTCCCCAGTCTGACTAAAATTGATTTCATAGGCCTTATCTGCTGCCTGAAATAATCAGTGGTGCTTGCTCAAAGTCTATGGTAAAGCAACGGGCCAACTTATTTCACAATTGTATCATCTTTCAATAGTGAAACATAATGCTCTCTGTGCACTAAAAGCATTTTGCTGTCACTCAAAAGAGATGCCTTTGTTTTTCTCCTGCAGACCCAATACATCAGTGGTTTTTCCAATTAGCCTTCCTCTCAGTGCACGTCCTCCCAGTCCATCGGTGTCTGGCCACAGTTGTCAGCTCCCTCTGTGCACCTCTATCCTGGGGTTGCTCTCTATTGCTGCCTGCTACACAAAATGTCAATGTGCAGTTGACCGTTCCGGCATGTATCCTGCCAGCCGTGGTGACAAGTAGCCATTTTTGTGACTTCCCCCCCCTGCTCTGGGCAATGCCCTCGGGGGTGGAACTACACTGAACAAAAATATCAACGCAACATGTAAAGTGTTGGTCCCATGTTTAATGAGCTGAAATAAAAGACCCCGGAAATGTTCAATATGCACAAAAAGCTTATCTCAAAATGTGTGCACAAATTTGTTTACGTCCCTCTTAATGAGCATTTATCTTTTGCCAAGACAATCCATCCACCTGACAGGTGTGGCATATCAAGAAGTAGATTAAACAGCATGATCATTACACAGGTGCACCTTGTGCTGGGAACAATAAAAGGCCACTCTAAAATGTGCAGTTTTCAACTGTACCGGACAGATGGCAGACAGCGTGTATTGCGCCTGTGTGGGCAGACGGTTTGCTGATGTCAACGTTGTGAACAGAGTGCCCTGTGGTGGGGTTATGGTATGGGCAGGTATAAGCTACGGACAACGAACACAATTGCATTTTATCAATGGAAATTTGAATGCACAGAGATACCGTGACGAGATCCTGAGGCCCATTGTTGTGCCATTCATCTGCCGCAAAACCCTCATGTTTTAGCATGATAATGCACATCCCCATGTAGCAAGGATCTGTCCACAATTCCAAGAAGCTGAAAATGTCCCAGTTCTTCCATGGCCTGCATACTCACCATACATGTCACCCATCGAGCATGTTTGGGATGCTCTGGATTGACGTGTATGACAGCGTGTTCCAGTTCCTGCCAATATCCAGCAACTTCACACAGCCATTGAGGAGGAGTGGGACAACATTCCACAGGCCACAATCAACAGCCTGATCAACTCTATGCGAAGGAGATGTCGCGCTGCATGAGGCAAATGGTGGTCACACCAGATACTGACTTGTTTTCTGATCCACACCCCTACCTTAAAAAAAAAAGGTATCTGTGACTAACAGATGCATATCTGTATTGCCAGTCATGTGAAATCCATAGATTAGGGCCTAATTAATTTATTTCAATTGACTGATTTCCTTATATGAACTGTAACTCAGTAAAATCGTTGAAATTGTTGAATGTTGTGTTTATATTTTTGTTCAGTGTAACTAGCACTTTTCCTCCCCCTCTCAACCGCCCCCTGTTTATATCTTCCACTAATAGATTGTAGTGTAAAGGAGAAAAATATTATTCATATATGTAGAGTATACAAAGAAGAAGATGCGATTCCCTAGGCTACCACTGAGTCAAACAATCAACATGTTGGCCGCTCAAATGACTGATAACTGTTGATTGGGATTTTCTGTCCAATTGGATTATGGTCACTATTTCTCACCTTCACAGAAGCATTCTTATTCTAGATAGGTTCTTAAAGTAAGGCCATACACATTTACTTAAATGTTGAACGGATTCCCCTCTTCAATTTAATCAAAAATAAAATTAAAATCTGAAAAAGTGATCCTGAGGCCCATTGTACTGAAAAAGTGCACGATTAGAGGACGCTTCCAGTAAAGAGATACACAACTTCCTCTTGGATTATGGCTGAATTATGCCTCTTTTAGCATCCCCAAGAGGCTATCATCTCTTAAAGTTGGTTGCCAGGTGTTGAACTAAGGTCACTATAGTATTTTAACAAGAAGGTCCACTTCTTGATTTGTATTTGCTTGCCACACAATCTGTTAAACATTTCTTTACATTTGTATGGCCTAAATACTGAAAAAATGAACTAGGAATCTGTCTCATTCCATTATTTGTTGTGAACAGTTATTTGACTTATTAGTCCAAAAATAGTTCTGACATTAAATGTGACATTTTGAGTATGACCCACTTCTGATGTATTCCTGATCGGTCCTTATCCTAAAGTCAGTTGTAGAGATTTAGATTTAGTGAATAGAGTATCGCCCATCCTAAATTTGAACATTTTCCAAAATCACATCTTTAATTTTCTCAGTGCATCTTGTGACCTCAGGGTATAAAAAAGGGTTGGAATTCTGTGAAACCAGCCAACATGGACAGGAATGACTGTGAGTTGAAAGGAGACAGCCTTTGACTGTGAGTATGTATCAGATGGCCTTTGTGCTCTAAGCACACCAGATGATAAATCTCTTAGCTGCCCTTTCCAGGACAGATTATCACATTGGTCATTTATTTCTCTGATTTATTGAACTCCAGCAACACTGGGACACTTCTCCAAATGAAACCTCACAATTGAAGTCATTAGACTTTCACACAATCAGGTGTTTACCTACCCTGTTTAGGTCAACAGTGGAGTCATGTATGAGTCATACGAGGCATACTACAGTAACTTACTTTAATTGATCTGATTCTGACAATTTTCAGATATTCTCTTTTTTTCCCATGACAAATCAGGCAAGTTCCATGATTGTGTTTGCCAACATCTGCAGCGAGTGTCTTCTGTACCTGATAACAGCAATACCTTCCCTGTGTCCACAAAGATGCAGAGGTCGATATGATGTATGTGTCGTGACCATCTTTGTATCTGTGCCATTGTAGCGGCTGTGACAGCATGGCAAGTGCCATTGAGGCTATCTCCATTTTGAAGTAGGACATTTTCTTCTTCACGATTGGCTGATCCCTCCTGATGACCCGGTTGGACGTGACTCCAACAGGGTCACCAGGAAGGATCAGCCAATGAAGCTGGAAGTCCCACCCAGTTGACTACATTAAAATGATTGAAGCCCTCAATGGCGCTGCACATGCTAAGACGGCCTTTTGGCCACTAGATGTCTCTATCATTCATTATGACCATGACCTTCAAGTCTGCCATGGCCTTTTAGAGCAGTTTGACACTGAAACCCAGCGGCCAGAGACAACAGCTTATACAATGAGCCTGAAGGACAGTTTCATGAGTCCTAGAGGAATTCTGAACATATGCCTCTGTAGGGTGGCTGAAGGAGCATTGTGATCTACAGATCTTCTACTCTACTAGAACATTGGTAATGCTGGCTCTTTGATTGGGTCATTTTCCCATCAAAGAGCCATTTCGCTAGCCTGACTACCCACCCACCATGGCTCTGGCCCAACGCCACGCCCACTTGCGTTTCTTCTCTACCACGAGTCTGGATTTGTTTTCCTCTCCGACGTCTTCTAGCGATCACATTCTGACCATTCTGATTGGTCCAAGAAACCGACAGGTTGGGCCAACATGAATCATAAATCACGTCACTGGCTTTTATACTGTGATTGGTTAGAGACGATCCAATTACTCATGACTTTGTTTTGTACAATGGCCCACATTTTCTCGTCAGGCAACCATTTCACTACCTTTCGCTCTTCTCTGCTTCTCTCAACCCCATATCTCTCAGTATGAGATGGTGACACACACACACACACACACACACCATATACATAATATACATAATATATCACAAACAGTGGTTGTTGCACATGCACATGTACAGACACAATCTGCGGGTTGGTGTATGACGAAGCTCTGGACCATGTGACACTGATAAGGAGTGACTGGCTCCTGTCGCCCAGCCATATGTCACACAGACAAAGGTAGACCCCATGCTCTCACAGAAACAGGAGTGGGGTGGCCAGGAAGCAGCACTTTCCCCCCCTGAAATCAGCAGCCCCCCCTCCCCTTACCAAACACTCTGATCCTTTGAGAGTCAGTACTGAATCACCACACACAGACAGTATCATTAGCGTATGAAACTGGTCTAGGAAGAGTGGTCCAACACTCAGCTAAGTAATTACCAAGATACACTACATGACCAAAAGCATGTGGATATCTGCTCGTCAAGCATCTCATTCCAAAATCATGGGCATTAACATGGAGTTGGCCCCCCCCTTTGCTGCTATAACAGCCTCCATTCTTCTGGGAAGGCTTTCCACTAGATGTTGAAACATTGCTGCGGGGATTTGCTTCCATTCAGCCACAAGAGCATTAGTGAGGTCGGGCACTGATGTTAGGCGATTAGGCCTGGCTCGCAGTCGGTGTTCCAATTAATCCCAAAGGTGTTCGATTGGGTTGAGGTCAGGGCTCTGTGCAGGCCAGTCAAGTTCTATCTCGACAAACCATTTCTGTATGGACCTCACTTTGTGCACAGGGGCATTGTCATGCTGAAACAGGAAAGGGCCTTGCCCAAACTGTTACCACAAAGTTGGAAGCACAGAATCGTCTAGAATGTCATTGTATGCTGTATCGTTAAGATTTCCCTTCACTAGAACTAAGGGGCCTAGCCCGAACCATGAAAAACAGCCCCAGACCATTATTCCTCCTCCACCAAACTTCACAGTTGGCACTATGCATTGGGGCAGGTAGCGTTCTCCTGGCATCTGCCAAACCCAGATTCGTCCATCGGATTACCAGATGGTGATGCGTGATTCATCCCTCCAGAGAACACGTTTTCACTGCTCCAGGGTCCAATGGCGGCGAGCTTTATACCACTCCAGCCGACGCTTGGCATTGCGCATGGTGATCTTAGGCTTGTGTGCGGCTGCTCGGCCATGGAAACCTATTTCATTAAGCTTCCGACAAACAGTTATTGTGCTGATGTTGCATCCAGAGGCAGTTTGGAACTCAGTAGTGAGTGTTGCAACCGAGGACAGACGATTTTTACGTGCTACGCGCTTCAGCACTCAGCGGTCCCGTTCTGTGAGCTTGTGTGGCCTACCACTTCGCGGCTGAGCCGTTGTTGCTCCTAGATGTTTCCACTTGACAATAACAGCACTTACAGTTGACCGGGTCAGCTCTAGCAGGGCAGAAATTTTACGAACTGATTTGTTGGAAAGGTGGCATCCTATGATGGTGCCACGTTGAAAGTTGCTCTTCAGTAAGGCCATTCCACTGCCAATGTTTGACTATGGAGATTGCCTGGCTGTGTGCTCGATTTTATACACCTGTCAGCAACGGTGTGGCTGAAATAGCCGAATCCACTAATTTGAAGGGGTGTCCACATACTTTTGTATATATAGTGTATGTTGAGAGCATTAGAAGGGTACGCTTTTCAGGATGGCAGTCACATTGCGACTGAATAATTTTTCCCTGCATTGAGAAGAAAGTGAGAATGGAGGGCTGGATGGAAAGGCATATACATAGATAGATGCAGAGGACACACACACAACACACACATACACACACACTGTCCATTTGTCAATTTAAGGTAAGGATGGGTCGCTTTAGTGGTAGTCTTCCAATTACTGCCCAGAGCCAGTGAGAGCAATCAGTCAGAGCTCATGTGTAAAAATGCTGGACCTAACTGTGCTTGAGCCTCTCTTTTTTACTCCCAGAGGGCCTGCAGGGCCATTAAGATCAACAGTAATGAAAGTTAATGGTGTGGCCTCTCCACAATGCAGGGAATAATCACATATCATTTGCTTTACACTGGGGAGTGGACACACATCACACACGCACGTGTTTTACTTATTGGGGATTGATTGAATAGGGCCCTACCCTCTTAGAAAAAGGGTTCCAAAACGGTTATTCGGCTGTCCCCAAAGGAGAACCCTTTTTGGTTCCATACAGAACCCTTTTTGGTTCCACATAGAACCCTTTTGGGTTCCATGTAGAGCCCTCTGTAGAAAGGGTCCTACATGGAACCCAAAAGGGTTCTACCTGGAACGAAAATGGTTCTACCTGGAACCAAAAAGGGTTCGTCAAATGGTTCTCCTATGGAGACAGCCGAAGAACCATTTTAGGTTCTAGATAGCACCTTTTTTTCTAAGAGTGTAAGGTTGACCACCTTATTCAACTGAAAGTTTTTGTGTCTTTGTTTGCTGTCCTTAGTCACCGCCATGGTGATTTGCCCCAAGCACCTTAGCAATGAGGAGAATGTGATGTGACAAATTGAGATGCATGGGGCCGAGCACAAACTTGATCAGCGTCCTGTCTCCTCAAATCTTTCTGTTTGCCCTGCCTTCAGAGAAGATGGTTGTTGGTGACACCGAAAGATGATGTAAAACAGGTTTTAGGGTGTTATCTGGTCAAAACAAAATCTGCACATGCACTTCTGTATTTGATTGAGCTATAAGGACATTTAATAATTACTAAAGATATGTATTGTCAAATTGTGCTTGAAACAGGTGCATGGATACCACAGCAATGTGGTGAGAGGATAATTTTGTGTTGGTTGATTTCTTTCCATATCTATGTTGATCCCTGTCCTTATTGTTGGAGTTTCTGTTTCCTGGTCATTAAAAGCTTTGACACAGATGCAACTTGACAGTGATTTGGACTTATTTTTAAATTTGGGATATCACATAGGTCCCTGCTAATAATAATATAATTTAATTTGGACTCCCCCTCCCAGCGCATTGCTTATGACATTTATGAGTCAAATATCCTGTGCCATTTCGACACTTGTAAACATACTGAGTCATGACTTCTGTGGCACGTTTTCACACTGGCTTCCTGATTCCAACATAGTGAGCATTCATCTCAACATGATGTAAGAAATGTGACAGTGTTTTCTGTTCATATTAGTTATGAACTTAACATCACCATGTAAGAGAGTCAGTGAACAATTTTGGTAACACTTTACTTGACACCCAGCGTTGTAACACGTTATGACACGGTCATAACCATGTCATAACAGCTAACATAATTTATCATAACCTCTTATAATATGGTCATGACACTGTCATGACATATATATTTAGACTTGTTGTGACATTTATTACGTTATTTTATGGCTGTTTATGACGCCTACATAAAAGTGTAGAAACCCACAAAACCTACCACGATAGTTATTTTATGGCTGGTGATGACACCTACAAAAGCGTGCCAAAGCCCACAAAACCTACCACACAAAGCAAAACATTTCATTACACCATAGCCTACTTGTCAACAGTATGTTTATGTTATATATATATATATTTTTTTTTTTATTGACCATATTAAATTATCATTGTAATTGCGCACATTGATGTCAGACATGCACCTACCCCAATGCTCTATTGGTGGTGACTGGGATGAATGCAGGAGCAGATTTCAGGAGCAGGACAAGACACCCTGTTTTGGACTGATGACTGATATAAGGGCATGTACATGATAGGCCTATATGGTTTATATGATTATGATGGTCATAATGCTTCTTGAAAGTGTCATAAAGTGTATTTTCTTAGTCCTAGTAAAGTGACACAGGATGGGCATAATGCTTCTTGAAAGTGTCATAAAGTGTATTTTATTAGTCCTAGTAAAGTGACACAGGATGGGCATAATGCTTCATGACAGTGTCATAAAGTGTATTTTCTACAAGTTATTTAAAATATTATTAAAAAACATGACTGTAAAGAATTCATTACAACAACAAAGGATTTAAGAAACACACTTTCAATCGAAAGGAAACTTCTTGACAGGGAAAAAACTAATTTGGTTTTGACCCTCTTATTTAAGCCATAAAATAACGCAATATATGTCACAACAGGTGTAAATATATGGGTCATGACAGTGTTATGACCATATTATGACAGGTTATGACAAGTTATGTCAGCTGTTATGACATATTATGACATGGTTATGACCGTGCCATAACGTGTTATGACACTGGGTGTCAAGTAAAGTGTTACCACACTTTTTTACTTGTCGATTAAGAAAGCACAATCTATTCAAGGAGGAACGATAGTAAATTAGCTCTTCTTATATCATGCCAGAAACTATACAGTGAATTAAGCGTAATGTACAGTACAGTACAGTCAATGACATGGCTTGATACAGTCCCTTTCACTCCGACTATTACACTTAGCTTGTTAGGAGGCCGAGGAGGCCATCAAATTAGCCCTGGCACTGATTACAAGAGGGATTGAACACAGGTGAACCTACAGTGAGGTGGACACTCTACTGTTTCGTATGTAACCTACACACTACTGTATAAGTCTGCGGCCAATGCATATTACAAAAACAATTTGACCTTGATCAATATACTTACTATGTAACTGTAAATAACAACCAGATTTCTACCAAAATATGGCAATGCTTCATAATGCAAATTGTATATGGCCATTGTAATTGAAATTGTAAGTGTAGAAGTAAGAATGTTATGTCTGTTCAGGTCCCTTTTGTCATAAATTGCACTAGCTGAAAACGAAATGTAGACGTAAAATCCAAGGCTATTCTTTGTTATTCATTATGCCAGTTCAATACTTATATAATGGCAAGAACAATCACACATAAAAACAATTGCACAAGTATATGTCATTTTATTCACTGAATATATTCAAAGTTATATTAGTTCCGAAAATGTACCAATAATTCTGTGGAAACTATTTCCCAGTCATCTTTGTCACAGCCCTCTCATAACTGTGATGATTAAAAGACAGTTTATGGCTTATCTACAGTATGTCTGTTGACATAAATGCATGTTAATGTATATCTGCTATGCTATGCTTTGTCTCATGTCTTTGAAGTGAATAAAAAAAAAAAAAGATCCCTGCCATTATTAAGTTTGAATATTTCCACTGTATAATTGAGACTGAGAAGGTAATTGCTTTCAAGTTATTATCTATGTTTTGCTGATTTGATCTGATAGCAAATAACATGCTAATTTAACATTTGTATTGTCAGGAAACTGATTGATTCATTTGAAGTCGATATGTATGAAATCAAATATAAAACTCTGTTTCCCATCTTCATTCAGGTGAGCAGGTCATCAACGCACGTGTTGAGGGCAACTATAGGTTTGTGACGTAATTTGCAAGTAACTTTGCAATACTTTCCTCCCAACAAGTTTGTTTTTTACATGAAAATAAATAATTAACATCAATATTTACTTACAAAATTACACAGCTTTAAAAAATAAATGGACATATTTTATTTGGTGGACGGTTTCACAGAACTAAATGCTCTAGGTAAGTTTATGCACAAGGTATAGCGTTGTTCCACATGGATATAAAGTGATTATATGCATCATTGCCGCTCTAAATGTGGTCTTCTTCTGTATAAGCTGATGGTACTCTATAGCAGTATAAAGGTTGTTTTAGAATGCATTTATTGAACTACCATTTAGAGTCCTGGACAAAGCAAATCTATCTAATCCCAGGTGGACATGTATTATATTTACTGTGGCCTACATCTTCAGGCCAATATTTTTTGTTTTAGTATATCTAATATACAATGTAAACATTCACTTTATACTGTAGAGATCACCACACATGACTTTGAGTCCGTTGTTGAAGAACTGAAATATTGTTTTGAATGGCAAATCGATGAGGTTGACGATTGAGGTCATCGCACCAGTGGGTCTTCCTCAGAGTGGCTGAAAAAGACAGTTGGAGAAGAGGGAGGGAGAGAAGGAGGGAGGGAGGGAGGGAGGGAAGGAAGGAAGGAATGAAGAAAGGAAGGAAGGAAGGAGGAAGGAAGGAAGGAAGGAAGGAAGGAAGGAAGGAAGGGAAGGACGGACGGAAGGAAGGAAGAAGGAAGGAAGGAAGGAAGGAAGGAAGGAAGGAAGGAAGGAAGGAAGGAAGGAAGGAAGGAGGAGGAAGAGGGGAGAGAGAGAGAGAGAGGGAGGGAGGGAGGGAGGGAGGGAGGGAGGGAGGGAGGGAGGGAGGGAGGGAGGGAGGGAGGTGCAGATAATTGATTATTGATCAGAATAGTGAAAGAATCACAAGTAGATACAACAGAGTTTCAGATCATGGTATGAGAAGACACACGTGATGAGGGCATTCATTCAGTAGAAACATTCTACTGTATTGCCTATACACTTCCAATAGCTGAGCTCCTGTAGTACAATTAAAGTATCCCTATAGGTATATACACAGTATGTTGTTAGCAGTACAATAAAGATGCAGCTACATTTGTCCACTAAACTCCACTATACAAATATCAGGTCTTGCTGTCTCTATGGGTAGCAGTGCGACCACAACGTGTTCAATACCCTGTCTACACAATGACCACCACAGTAACAACCCAATGGAGAGGACGTTCAACTGAACCCACAGATGGGGGTGGAGTGAAACTGAATGGAGGAGGAGGAGTGAGACTGAACCTACCAATTGGAAGTTATTGAGAAGGTGATCAACGTTGACGTCATCATAGCTCTCTTGAAACGAGGGCTCACTTCTAGATTCTTCTTGCATTGGAGGGTCTTCTTGACTGAAAAGAGAAGAAGTGTACATTGTACTGTCCTCACACTGTGGAGGCACACTGCAAAACTGCACATGCTGACATACACACTCGCAAACACACACACACACACAACCCATTATTGTGCTTGTTCCCACCTTCTCTTTCCTGTCAGAACCGAGTTCAGGTATTTCTTCACAGCCATCTGTTTGCGGAAGCGACTGTAGTTGTCTGTGAATATGGCATCTGAGTGGCGCTTCACTGGTACCTGGTCCTCCATCATGTCATCACTGTGACAAATTAACCACAACACATTTTAGTCCATCATTTTGAGACTTCTGCTAACCTTGGACCTATCCAATTTACTGGACCTATCCAATAAATAGGGTTATTTAAACCATAAGTAGATCACAATTTAGATGACAAATCTCTTACAATTACAACAAATTAGGTTATTAACAGTTTTCAAGGCAGATATGCTAATACAACATTCTTACGGATATATCCAAATGTTTTCACTGAGACTAAAATCACAGAAATAGGTCACAGGAAGATAATTTTGTGGAATAAATATTCCTGTCATGCTTTCTGACTCTATAAATGTTGTGAAATTTGAAAGGCGCTCTATTCGCATTTAATCGGGACATCAAACTCCGCGCGTTGATCTGAAAGAAAAGCATAAAATAGAGCCTACCTGACTCGCTTTCCGATCAAGGATTCCAGGTACCGCCGCGCCGATAGCTGTCCAAGAAGTTTGCTGTATCCGCTAGTAAAGAGACCGTCTGCGTGTCTCGTCGGTCTGCCAACAGAATAAAACAGTTAATAGTCGTTATGTGTAGCAAAAATCTGAAACGGGGGTTTCTGTTCCAATAGGCTATATTAGGTTTTAAAAAATGCGTATGTCGATTACTCTTAGACAATACAAAAATAACATTTGTTGTCATGAGACGGACAGACACTTTTAAATTCGTTTTTTTGCATTCTCTCTGGGTATCCTAACATCCAAGATTCCATTGGAAGAAATTACCACGTTCCACTGATTATTCATTACTTTCAACATAATATTCAATTAGGCCTACATAAAAGTAGCCTAGGCGACATAACATAAAACATGATTTCTCAAGACTTAAATATTATTGTTAGAAAGTAGTATTGTACTAGGATATAGTCGATTAAGTAATTAATTGTTTATTATCGCGTTTATTCATTAACCCCAGAGTAAGAATAAGTTAGAACACTTTAACATTATATAAGTTAGTATATCGTTGCAGTTCTTGAACTCTGGCAAAAGTAACTATTGATGCTCTTTTAGTCATGTCCTCATGCACATAAACAATACATCTTTAAATGAATAACCTACCTCATAGATGCATATGGCAAACATTGAGTCCGGGAATATAACACGCTGCACAGGGCTATTAGGAAAAGGAGCTGGGAGCCGTTCCTTTGTAACATCGCTTTATACCTGTAAAGGGAGATATGGTTTAATTCACTACTGTTGCTTTCACATAGCCTACATTCTTATGGTCAATGTGAAAACGACTACATTTCTCAAAATCCTTGCCTCGTTATTCGGTACCACTTTACGCACAGGAAAAAAGTTTCATCAAGACCCTTTCTTTCTCTTGTATTGTTAAGGAATACGAGTAAACCACATGAGTAAACAAGTTTGCCGATTGTGCTAGCCAGTGCTTCCAGAAAAAATTTACGTTGAGAATGAGAAATGCGCAATTGCGCACGTATCCAGTTGGTGAGGATTTGGTTTCAACCTTTGTATGAGCATTTGTTTATGTGCTCAAATACAATTTTCAATCACAAATCAATCTTATATTTGGAATAAATAACTATTTCAAGTTATTAATTTGCTGGAAGATGGACACAATTACTTCTAATTAATCCAACTATGTTTATGCTTGATTGCAGAGGTAAAAACACATTGCAGCCTGTGCAATTAGAATATGATGTGAAGCCTAACTGAAAATAATATCAAACAAATAGCATAATTATCTCAAACAAATAGCATAATTGGAAAAAGTCTTACATTTGCTAAAATGATCCGCTGTTCTGCTTGGGTACCGTGTGCTGTCCAAGGTCTTGAAACGCTTTGTGGCTGTATCTCCTAGAGAAGTCACGGAACACTGTTCAATACCTCAGTTGCTTCTTCAACTGTCAGCGTCTCTTACTATACCTTCAACTCTTCCCTCGTTTTATACATCTTAATACTTTTCGTTAAGCAGGAAGGCAATCAGATTTGATCAAGGTAGATACGTCATATAAATCCCTTTGGGAGTGATGCGTTCGTCATTGGCTTGTTCGCATGCTCAGTCGAACCAACCCTATGGTAAAATGTGGTTTTGGTCATACAAAAATGACTTATTGCATATCAGGGGTGTTGACTCATCTTATGATTATCCCTAGATGCTGTACCACTTGCAATGGTAGGTCTAATAGAGGTAAACAAAACATTAAGGCTGCATTTACACAGGCAGCCCAATTATGATATTTCTTCCACTAATTGGTCTTTTGACAAATCACATCAGATCTTTTCACATCAGATCTTTTTCAGAGCTGATCCAATTGGTCAAAAGACCAAAATGCCAATTAGTTTTCAGTACCTCCTTCCCTTTCTCCTATTCCACCTCCCCTCTCCACCTCTCCCATCTCATCTTCTTTTTCCTCTATATCACTCTATCCTTCTCCTAACCACCCTCAGTTCCACCCCTGCCTATTGTCTCTCCCAATATAAGGATGTTAAATGTTGACATTCCCTTACTCAATGCAGATGAAAGGCTCAGTTGACACAGATGTCAGATGCTCTCATGGAATAACCTTACACGCATGTGAGTATAGGCCCACTTCCATTTCACCAGAACAAATCACATACAAGAACCATCATCTCCTCATTAGGTTTAACTAGATAAAGATTCACACAGATGTTCTGATTTGAGAGAGTGCATTGAACAGAGTTGTTCCCAGAGAGAATGAATACTTTAGATTTTGTGATCTTAGTGTTAGTCTGGTTAATGCAAGACTGTATGGCTGTTGTGCTGGAATGTTGGTGGTTCCATGGGAAAATAGATCAATCCATGTAGAATATATCTCAAGACTGAAGTACTAACAAATGTGTTTCTATAACCCATCATTTTTTTGACACTGGTTAATTTGAGTGATATGCTTCAGGTTTGAGCCACAGTGTTGTATTTCGGCAACTGGATTCAGTATCAGCATTGGACTCTAGTTTATCTGTACTGATTATCAGTGTTGGGTCTTATTGAATGCATCTCATATCTCCAAGACTGGGCGGCTGTAATAACCTTATCTCTACCAGCAGCCTCTGGAAGTCTAATCACAATTGTAATGTAATCATGCCAAACATAAAGTTGATTAGGGACAAAGGACTGGGAAACATGCTCATTTAATTGACAGCGATGATTTGAAACAGAGTCTGGCAAGGACTCCTTATACAGGAAACGTATGCATTATTTTGAAGGAATGTGCAGAATTGACAAGTTCCTATGTATGAGCCAGTTAAAAGAGCCCCAGAAAACTACGACATTGATGAAACCATAACTTTGGTGTTATGATGCACAGCCTTTAAATTAGAAGTTAACTCTCAGCTATCCAGCAATAACGCCAGTCAGCATCACGTCACATGCTTAGGACCCTGAGACTGAACACCTCCCTCTGCAACTGGATCCTGGACTTCCTGACGGGCCGACCCAGGTGGTGAGGGTAGGCAACATCACCTCCGCCACGCTGACCCTCAACACGGAGGCCCCACAGGGGTGTGGTTATTCCCCTACTGCAATCCCTGTTCACCCACGACTGCGTGGCCACGCACGACTCCAACACCATTACATTTACATTTTAGTCATTTAGCAGACGCTCTTATCCAGAGAGACTTACAGTTAGTGCATACATTATTTTTATTTTTTCATACTGGCCCCCCGTGGGAATCGAACCCACAACCCTGGCGTTGCAAACGCCATGCTCTACCAACTGAGCTACATCCCTGCCTGCCATTCCCTCCCCTACCCTGGACGACGCCCCCATCCACATTGACGGAGCTGCAGTGGAGCGGGTTGAAAGCTTCAAATTCCTTGGTGTCCAAATCACTAATAACTTCAAATGGTCCACACGCACAGTCGTGAAGAAGGCGTGACAGCACCTCTTCTCCCTCAGGAGGTTGACAAGGTTTGGCATGGGCCCTCTACAGTTGTACCATTGAGAGCATTTTGACTGGCTGCATCTCTGCTTGGTATGGCAATAGTACCCCCCTCGATCGCATGGCACTACAGAGGGTGGTGCAGACAGTACATCACTGGGGCTGAGCTCCCTGCCATCAGGCGGTGTGAGAGGAAGGCCTGGAAAACCATTAGAGACTCCAACCACCCAAGCCATAGACTGTTCTCTCTGCTTCCACAAGGCAAGTGTCACACCCTGGCTCTGGGGACTCTATATGTTGAGCCAGGGTGTGTAGATTCTATGTGTTTTGTGTTCTATGTTAATTAGTCTAGTTGTTCTATTTCTATGTTGGCCAGAGTGGTTCTCAATCAGAGGCAACGAGTGTCAGCTGTTGCTGGTTGTCTCTGATTGGGAACCACATTTAAACAGGCTGTTTTCCCACAGTAGTTGTGGGATCTTGTTCCTTTTGGTTTGTGCCGTGTTGGTTGTGTTTAACCTAGGACGTCACGTTATCGTTTATTGTTTTGTTCTTGTTATCACTTTGGATAATAAAGTATGTTCGCTCATCACGCTGCGCCTTGGTCTACTCCGTTCAACGATCGTGACAGAAGAAACCACCATACCAGGACCAAGCAGCGTGTCCAGGAGCAGGCGGCCTGGACATGGGAGGAAGCGCCGGGAAAGGAGCTGGAGAGGTTGGCGATGGCCCAGGTGGGCCAATTGTGGTCCTGGGAGGACATTCTCGGGGGAAAAGGGCCATGGGCTAAGGTTAAGGCCCTAGCGAGAGAGGAGCAACGGCATCAACAGTGTCGTCATCGGACGGACGAGAGGCACCCCCAATAATTTTTTAGGGGGGGGCACACGGCATGGGCGACTGGGCAGCAGGAGGCTGCCACAGGGCGAATTGGGAGATTAGACGAGGAGGCCACCGGGTTTGGGGGGCCAGAAGGCAGGTTGGCGGAGCCTGGCTGGAGAGCAGAGCCAACTCCCCGTACTCAGGCATGGCAGCATGAGGCTGGGCAGGTTCCGGGGTATGCGGAGCTGCGTACTGTGCCACGAGTGGTCCGGCATAGTCCGGTACGTCCTGTGCGAGCACCCCGCACGTGTCGTGCGAAGGTGGGCATGCAGCCAGGACGGAGTGTGCCGGCTCAGCGCTCGTGGTCTCCAGTGCCTCTCCTCAGTCCCGGATATCCTGCGCCAGTGTCACGTGCTGTTATGCCAGTACGGGTACACAGCCCTGTACGTCCTGTGCGGATGCCTCACACAGAGTGTGTGAAGGTAGGCATTCAGCCAGGACGGGTTGTGGCAGCTCTTCACTCCAGGCCTCCTATCCGTCTCCATAGCCCGGCCCGGCCTGTTCCTGCTCCTCGCACCAAGCCTCCGGTGCGCATCGCCAGCCCAGCCCGGCCTGTTCCTGCCACTCGCGCCAAGCCTACGGTGTGCATCGCCAGCCCGGCCCGGCCTGTTCCTGCCCTTCGCACCAAGCCTACGGTGCGCGTCGCCAGCCCGGCCCGGCCTGTTCCTGCTCCACGCACCAAGCTAACGGTGCGCGTCGCCAGCCCGGCCCGGCCTGTTCCTGCCACTCGCACCAAGCCTACGGTGCGCGTCGCCAGCCCGGCCCGGCCTGTTCCTGCCTTTCGCACCAAGCTAACGGTGCGCGTCGCTAGCCCGGCCCGGCCTGTTCCTGCCACTCGCACCAAGCCTAAGTTGTGCGTCGCCAGCCCGGCCCGGCCTGTTCCTGCCACTCGCACCAAGCCTACGGTGCGCGTCGCCAGCCCGGCCCGGCCTGTTCCTGCCACTCGCACCAAGCCTACGGTGTGCGTCGCCCGGCCCGGCCTGTTCCTGCCACTCGCACCAAGCCAGGGGTGCGCATCGTCAGCCCGGTATGGCCCGTTCTGGCTCCACGCACCAAGCCAGGGGTGCGCATCGTCAGCCCGGCCCGTTGCTGCTCCACGCACCAAGCCAGGGGTGCGCATCGTCAGCCCGGTCCGGCCCGTTCCTGCTCCACGCACCAAGCCAGGGGTGCGCTTTGTCAGCCCGGTCCGGCCCGTTGCTGCTCCACGCACCAAGCCAGGGGTGCGCATCGTCAGCCCGGTCCGGCCCGTTCCTGCTCCACGCACCAAGCCAGGGGTGTGCGTCGTCAGTCCGGCACAACCCGTGCCTGGGTCACCGGTGCCTAGTCAGGTACCGGTCAGCTGCTCCACACCGGAGCGTAAGCAATCCGCTCCTACGATGTCCAGTCCAGCTCCAGCCAGCGGGGCCAGACCGGACCAGGGGCGCTACGGGGGGATTATTGGAGGGTGGTGGTCAAGCCCGGAGCCGGAACCGCCTCCAAGGAGGAATGCCCACCCAGCCCTCCCCTGTTTGGTTTATGTTGAGGCGCGGTCGCAGTCCGCGCCTTTGGGGGGGGTACTGTCACACCCTGGCTCTGGGGACTCTATATGTTGAGCCAGGGTGTGTAGATTATATGTGTTTTGTGTTCTATGTTAATTAGTCTAGTTCAATCAATCAATCAATTTTATTTTATATAGCCCTTCTTACATCAGCTAATATCTCGAAGTGCTGTACAGAAACCCAGCCTAAAACCCCAAACAGCTAGTAATGCAGGTGTAGAAGCACGGTGGCTAGGAAAAACTCCCTAGAAAGGCGAAAACCTAGGAAGAAACCTAGAGAGGAACCAGGCTATGAGGGGTGGCCAGTCCTCTTCTGGCTGTGCTGGGTGAAGATTATAACAGAACCATGCCAAGATGTTCAAAAATGTTCATAAGTGACAAGCATGGTCAAATAATAATCAGGAATAAATAGTTGTTCTATTTCTATGTTGGCCAGAGTGGTTCTCAATCAGAGGCAACGAGTGTCAGCTGTTGCTGGTTGTCTCTGATTGGGAACCACATTTAAACAGGCTGTTTTCCCACAGTAGTTGTGGGATCTTGTTCCTTTTGGTTTGTTCCGTGTTGGTTTATTTTGTAGCCAAGGACTTCACGTGTCGTTATCGTTTGTTGTTTTGTTCTTGTTATCACTATTGATAATAAAGTATGTTCGCTCATCACGCTGCGCGTTGGTCCACTCCGTTCGACGATCGTGACAGCAAGCAGTACTGGTGCATCAAGTCTGACACCAACAGGCTCCGGAACAGCTTCTATCCCCATGCCATAACACTACTAAATAGCGAACTAAATAGGTAACATTTTGGCTACACGGACTATCTGAGTTGACCTTTGTATTTTATTCTTATTTTTGCACTGTCTCTATGCACACTCACAGGGCCCTACATGCACACTGACACTGCAACCCACATACAAACACTCACGCCATCATTTAATAATATTATGTGTGTGTGTGTGAGAAAATGATGGAGTGAGTGTTTGTATGTGTGTTGTAGTGTCAGTGTGCGTTATGCACATACAGTTATACTGACTCTACACACGCACACCCACTCACATACAATCATCATATATGCTGCTGCTACTCTGTTTGTCATATATCCTGATGCCTAGTCACCTTACCCCTATACATATCTACCTCTATCGATCCAGTATCCCTGCACATTGTAAATATGGTACTAGAACTTATCCTGTATATAGTATGCTTACTTATTTATCGTGTTCTTCTTATTTTCATATCTTGTGTGTTTTTGTTCTACCTTGTTATTTTTAGTATTACGTTGTTATTGAGTACTGCATTGTTGGGGTTAGAGCTTGCAAGAAAGGCATTCACTGTACTTGTGCATGTGACATTGAAACTTGACATTTGAAACTTGAATACCATTATACATTATGCGAGCAATAAGTTGATCCTCCATCACGCTTCAATACCTAATGGACAGAACACGTAACAGAAAATACCTGGCCATGAGTCGGACGCTGGGGAATACCCCAGCTTGTTAGAGCTTATTGTGGTTTAGATTATCTGTCCACTGAACACTGGAGATGTGTTTGTTGCCAAATTGGCACTGACAGACTGATTTATGGGCCAGGGTCTAATATGACAGACACAGCCTTCTAGGTGAGTCAGTTTTATGTCATTTGCTTGAGGAACTCACTACCCAGTGGATGACCTTATCACCAATCTCATGGGTTCCCTCACCAGGGTAAAGGTCCACCTGGATCTTATGAGTAATGGATAATCTCATAGAGCAGGGGTACTCAATTCTGACCCTACAAGGTCCGAAGCCTACTGGTTTTCTGTTCTACCTGATAATGAAATCCACACACCTGGTGTCCCAGGTCTAAATCAGTCCCTGATTAGAGGGGAACAATGAAAAAATGCAGTGGAACTGGCTTCGAGGTCCAGAGTTGAGTTTGAGGGCTATAGAGGAAAGTAGATGGCAAAACTAGGTCCAATAAATCAAGACTGAGGGAGAGGATGTTCCTCAGAGTGGAGACCATGAACAGTACACGTCATTTTCCCTTTCACTGGCAAACCAAGGGCAAATTGAACATGGAAATTGAACATTTACAAATATAGATCATTGGTATGTTCTAAATTGTGTACTTCGTTATATTTAAAGAAAAAATCCCAATTTCATTCAAGATCTCAACTTTGATAAGCTACTGATTTGGGAAAATATTGAATTTAGGCAATACAAAACTATAACTTTGATTTTAGGTGTCCAAATGGGCCCAAATACAACACACACTGTAGGCTGAGGGTACACCTTATTTTGGGCCCCTGGGGGACCTGTAATCAAAGTCCTGTTTTAGGCTGAAATCCATGCAATGGATCAATTAAGCAAACAGCTCTTCATAGCATCCTAACTAATTCTGTAAATACATTTGTGTCTCAAGCCACATGGAAGACGTTAATGCCCAGTAATGGTCTCAGTGCTTCATTAGTCCAGTAATCAAAGGCACAAACCACACTACAACGCTCCTGGGACCGCAAGTCATCAGATCCAATCACATTACAGGTTTGTCTTTCTGGGCTGCTCACAGAGGTAGCCATGTTTTACATTTCCTTCAATACTAACAAGATAACTAGTGTATTTAAGGCATGTCATTCAACTCTCTGAGGAGTTGGTTCTCTGGATAGTATCTGTCTGTGACAGTCAGAGAGCAGAACAGTGTTCACATGTAAAGTTATCTCATGCTGTTGTCAAAATAATTGTACAGTAGAATTTAATATGAATATATTTTCTGTTTTGTTCCAGATACACATCACAAATTCTACTGCTACTCAAGAACAGTTGCATTCAGAGGAAATACTATTGGGGAAGGAATTCTTATGACAGATGTTGAGTAATACTTCACAAATCTTTTTGTAAAAATGCTTTCTTAAGGTGTCAATTCTGCCCTGCCCTAGACACACATCGTGAGAGCAGTCAAAAGTGAGTGAGTACTACAATATAAAAAATAATCAAGTTCAATAACAGGTGTGAAGGCACACTGTTTTGTGATATACCTCGGGACAAACAGGAATATTGGCAGAGAGGACAACCTAGTTTAGCGGGCACACTGGGGGATGGAATAGTTCCCTAAATATCTCTATTAAACTCATATTGTTTTGACACATCCATCTCTAGTCCCTATGTCACCTGGATTCGTGAGCAGCAATGACAATGAAACATTTAGAAAAATTGAAGAAAATCTGGACATGGCCTATATCAAAGAGTTCAAGCATGTTTGACACCTGGCATTGTCCTATTGCATCCCAGACAGCAAATAATTCAGAGATGAATACTTTTTGCATGGCAATTTCTTATAATAAATAGGCCTAACGTTACTTATTGTCCAGCAAAAGAGGTTTCATGTAAGTTTTCCATTCTCTCTGGCTACAATGTATCTATTACTGAAAGTATGAATATGTAAATGTCACCACTTGACACTTTCTCCTTCCCACTTGATTGGTTATTAAAGTGAGGTGAAGAATCTCAGGACAGCAAGATGTCAGCGCACTTTTGAAAAACGGATGTGTATTCTTATTTTACGGGTTGCTTTAAGTAGTTTTTATGTTGACAATACTGAATACGTGGTACCCAAGGAAGAGTCATATAAAGAAAACACAAGGACTCCGAGACGAGCCCCAAAATTACTTTTTATCAGGTTCGTGACTGTGCCACTGCAGCATGTTAGCTAGCTAACGAGACACTGCATGCATGACAGAATGCTAATCTAAACATGGTTGCTAGCTAGTTAGCCAGACACAAACATGCAACACTAAACGCTATTTATGTGTACTTGAAGTTTACGAAATGTATCTAGATAATATTACCAAGCTCCTAGTAGCTAACGCGTTGGCTGGCTAAATCATGACGATGACCACAGTCACAGACAGTAACTTAGCTAGTTAGCTACTATTTGCTCGAATGTTCAAGCCAACCGCTAACTGCGGTAGTTTAATAGTTAGCTGTTATAGCTAACTAGATAGCTAGCTACGTGTCTGCGGTTCAGCGTGTTCTACCTAGGTAGCAGTTGAGTTGGCTGCACTAAGCAATTGAAAATGTTGTCATTTCATTTTGAACACTGCTTCATCACTGGTGTCATTGTATTTTCTAGGTATTTCACAGCATTTTATGTGAAGTGTAACACGATATCTGTAAGACATTCTCTCCCTCTCTTTCTCTGCGTTGCTCAGAAATAATACCCATGTCGAACGACTATGAAGAGAGAGCCACAATGATAGCCCCAGGGGAATTGAAGTCATTTGTCCCGTTTGGCCGTGAGGACTGCAAGGACCACCCAAACGCTGTAAACCTGCAGCTGCAGCCAGCCTCTGAGCTCAGGTCCTCAGACAGAAGGTCCCCTCCAGGATGTCACTCTACAGGAGAAGGATGCTACAGATACATATGCATAGCTATATCTGGTATAAATGACTGGTCTGTCAGATAGCTTCCTTGCTTTGGTTCAAATAACATCTCCTCAATTGACTTATGATTTCACTTACATATTTGTCTTTAAAGTGCTGTCTGATGTGTGATGGTTCTGTTTGATACAGACAGCAGTGATATGTAATGTTCTTTTCACTATTGTGTGTCTGTTTACAGGAATGCTGATTGCTGAGAAAGGGTTCCAGTGTGGACAGTGATGAGAATGAGGAGGAGCTCTATGCAGCAGGAAACATGGTCAAATGTGTGCTAGCAGCCATTTGACGTGTTCATGGTGTGTTGAATTTTGTGATGTACTACCTTGTGATGACGTCTTGAATTGTGATGTACTGTGAACATTGGTTAGATAAATCCTTATTTGTACATTTTGTCATATGTCTCCCAGTCCTGGCCATCTAAGGAGAACCAGCAGATATGGACAGTAATTATGGTGGTTTTACACAGTTATTGATATTCCCCAGGACCAGTCCATTGTCTTCTTAACCAATGGTAATGAGTGATTTGGCTCACTGACAGCTGACGAGAGGCTTCAGATTACAATGAAAAACAGCATCATGCAGTTAACGGCCTTGGCATGTATGTGTCATTATTTTTCACGTCAAAATCCACTTGACGTGATTGAATTTGTTTTTTTTTCCTGGTGAGTTGCGGGAAACACTGAGTAGGCCTAGGCCTATGTCGTAACATGCAGGGGAAATGATTATGCTTTCTTGGGGGCGAATTTAGCTCTTGTTAATTGGGTCCACATTTACAGACCAGATTTGCGTTGGTGGATACATTTTGTAACATTTTTTAACCAGTTGTAGTTGATAAGGCAAGACTCATGAGCCACTGTAAGACTCCACCATTATTCTACTGTTAGACTGTTGTCTCAATCATGTAAATAGGGACATGTCTTGATTCCCAACCAGAGATTCTATGAGAATGCAGACTGTCTGTTCTTTAGTGAGCCATTCAAATGTTGACTAGAGTCATGATTCACAAGATAATTAAACTTTTCTCCAACATCACCTTGAATAGGATTTCATGAAATTAAGTCCTGTGACTTTTACAAGTCTCTAATCTGTGGCCCACTAAATTTGGTCTGCTTTTGGAACGCAAAAACCCTGCATCCGATGCTCCTCCGAGTCCTCCCAGGTACACGCAGTACACAGTAAAAACCCATAATACCCACTCCCAGCATTTTCTGATCCGTTTTGGTCGATGCTAGTGTGTCAGGAGTGTTTTGAACATGCCACTGTTTGTGTCTCTGTGTTCTCAGGGAACCTCTTCCTACAGTGTTCCGTATGCTGCACCCTCTGGATGAGACCAGTGGCATGCAGGTCTACAGGTGAGACTCTCAACAGAAACACACACACATAGAAATAGTCTAACACAAATCTTAAAACAAATTGTAACAGAGAATGGCGGAAAGCACCATATAAATAAACTATAATGGATGTTGAAACCTGAATGTTGGAGCCAGCATACTGTTGGCCCTCTTGCACTCCTTGACTGCTCTGATAGCTGGCTGCCGGTACCTTAATTGCTGGCCCTATTATGGCTTGTTAATTGCTCATCTCCTGTGTCTCTGGCAGGTCTGTTCGAGGCTGCCCGTATGCAGTACGTCTCTGACAGCACCATGAAAATCGTCTTCTCCAACTGCAAGCCCTCCATAATCATGTCATAGGACACCGTGCAGGGCATACACTCAGTCACTCCAGATGTAAGATAACATGCAAGAACAGCCCCTTGTGTTAATAATGTTGCATTACTGCTTCCTTCATGATTTTTCAGTGGTAAAAAATAGAAAGTTCATGGCATAAATGGAATTGAAGAATATAATTCTCATCATGGCATGAATGGTGACTCAAAGGCCTATCTACGATCCCTTAGAGTGGATTTAAATTGGTCTGACTGGGGCCAGGGATAGTTCACCCAAATTACAAAACGAAACATTGGTTTTCTTACCCTGTAAGCAGTCAATGAACAAGGTATCACAGCAATCCATGCTTTGGTTTTATTTCCCTGTTTTCAAATGCTAACATTTTAGAATTTGTGGGACAAATCCCATTCAAGTCATGGTACCGAGATTGGCATTATTCGCGTATCGTCCAAATCATCCGAAAGTATCTCAAATTGATTGTGACGCTCAACAAAGTCCCTTGAAGATGATTTGAACATCATGTGCGATGATTATGATTAATATCGGTACCATGACTTGAATGGGATTCCATGGGATGATGCATTCTCAGGATGGGTGAGCCTAGTATGTTGATATTTGTTGCTTACTGCATTTGTTTTTACTAAACAGTACGTTCTAAATATTATGTAGTACGATTAGTACACAGTACAGTGCCCTCCACTAATATTGGCACCCTTGGTAAATCTGAGCAAAACGGGCTGTGAAGAAAAGTCTTTATTGTTTGTCCTCTTGGTCTTTCATTCAAAATATTCACAAAAATCTAACCTTTAAATAAAGTAAAATAATTGAAAGAAAAAATAAATTATTATCATAAAACAAATATTTTTCTCAAATATGTGTGCCACAATTATTGGCACCCCTTCATTCAATACTTGGTGCAACCTCCCTTTTCCAAGATAACAGCTCTGAGTCTTCTCCTATAATGCGTGATGAGGTTGGAGAACACATGGCAAGGGATCTGAGACCATTCCTCCATATAGAATCTCTCCAGATCCTTCAGATTCCGAGGTCCACGCTGATGGACTCTCCTGTTCAGCTCATCCCACAGGTTTTCTATGGGGTTTAGGTCAGGGGACTGGGATGGCCATGGCAAAACCTGGATTCTGTGGTCAATGAGCCATTTTTGTGTTGATTTTGAGGTGTGCTTTGGATCATTGTCCTGCTGGAAGATCCAACCACGGCCCAGTTTAAGCTTCCTAGCAGAGGCAGTCAGCTTTTGATTTAATATCTGTTGGTACTTGATTTAGTCCATGAGACCATGTATCCTAACAAGTTGTCCAGAGCCTTTGGAAGAAAAACAGCCCCACAACATCAAAGATCCACCACCATACTTCACAGTGGGGATGAGGTACTTTTCAGCATGTCTGTCTTTCTGTCTTCGCCAAACCTACCTCTGGTGTTTGTTTCCAAAAAGCTATATTTTGGTCTCATCTGACCATAGAACCCAGTCCCATTGAAAGTTCCAGTAACGTTTGGCAAACTAGGCGCTTGAGTTTGTTGTTTGATGACAGCAACGTTTTTTTTATGGCAACCCTCCCAAACAACTTGTGGTTATGTAGGTGGCGTCTGATTGTAGTTTTGGAGACTTTCTGACCCCAAGACCCAACTAACGTCTGCAATTCTCCAGCTGTGATCCTTGGAGATTTTTTGGCCACTCGAATCATCCTCGTCACTGTGCGTGGGGTCAATATAGACACACGTCCTCTTCCAGGCCGATTGTTAACATCTCCAGTTGCTTTAAACTTTTAAATTATTGCCCTGATAGTGGAAATTGGCATTTTCAACCGTTGAGCTATTTTCTTATAGCCATGTCCTGATTTGTGCAGCTCAACAACCTTTTGTCGCACATCATTACTGTATTCTCGGGTCTTTCCCATGGTGATGGATGACTATGGGAACTTGGCCTGTGTCACCTCATATTTATACCCCAGTGAAACAGAAAGTCATGGCTTACCATGTAAGTGTTCCTAATCACTTAGGTGAAGTTAAAAACGTAAAATATGAATGGGAATATACTTCAGTTAGATTTTACTCATAAGAATTTCTAGGGGTGCCAATAATTGTGGCACATGTTTCAGAGAAAAATATTTTTTTCACATGTATTTTTTTCAATAATTTTACTTCAATTAAAGGTTCGATTTGTATAAATATTTTGAATGAAAGACCAAGAGGATAAACCGCAATAAAAAATTTTTCACAGCCTGTTTTGCTCATAAAATATTTACCAAGGGTGCCAATATTAGTGGAGGGCACTGTATGTAGTTTTAGTAAGTAGGAAAACTAACTGGGCCTCCAGTAGCTCAGTTGGTAGAGCATGGCGCTTGCAACGCCAGGGTTGTGGGTTCGATTCCCACGGGGAGCCAGTATGAAAAATGTATGCACTCTCTAAAACTGTAAGTCGCTCTGGATAAGAGCGTCTGCTAAATGACTAAAATGTAAAAAATGTAGTAGGTAAGACACTACCCATGTAACAAATAATCGAACCCTCATCCAAACTATAGCAAATGGACCTTGCCCCTTTTTGTTTGAGCACCATTGGTCCACATTGGACTGATCTAAATTGCTAGTTGGGTCATGGGGTAGGGGCTTTCCGATGAGTTGGGACCTATTTTTCTATAATGTCGCCCGAAAATGATACACCCTACTGGTATGGAACGGTACTGACGCTCTCCTCTGAGTTCATTTCTTATATGAACTTATCTGACCCCAATCTAAAATTCATAGCAGAGAGAAGTTGAGAAAAAATAGACTTCTTGGCTCTTACAGTCAACAAAAATAAAGAAAACAAGTTGGAGTCTATCCTCCGCAAGCCGCAGAGTAGGAATACACTTTTACGTGCAGACCATAATCACCCGCTACACCTTAAGCAGAGCATATCGGTGGGTCAATTCCTAAGACTGTGATGTAACTGTTCAGCACAAAGCTAATGATATGCGCACCAGGTTCCTGCAATGCGGGTATGATAATAGTGCCATTGAACAGGCCTATACCCATGCTAGAGAGACTGAACGTCAAAGCCTACTCACTGGCACTAATAGAAACCAGGACAAAACGCCCCCACATTTGTGTTTTTCCACAGAGTACAGCCCATGTGCTGGTCGCGTCAAATCCATTGTATTGAAACACTGGGGCATCTTCAAAAGTGATCCAAATCTACGAGAGTTCACAACATTTCCCCCTCGCATTTGTCTTAGCCGATTACGTTACGCACAGCATGCAGCTACCCAAGAAGCGTGACACTTGGCCCCAGGCCCGCCCAATGGCAATTACAAGTGTGGCCACTGTGTACATTGTGACAACATGACCAATACTACAGTTTTTTGCCACCCGAGAACAGGTAAATTATACAAAATCGAAAGCTTCATTAATTGTAGCACCACAGGAGACTGAAAAGATTTGGCATGGGTCCTCAGATCCTCAAAAAGTTATACAGCTGCACCATCGAGAGCATCCTGACTGGTTGCATCACCGCCTGGTATGGCAACTGCTCGACCTCCGACCGCGAGGCACTACAGAGGGTAGTGCGTACGGCCCAGTACATCACTGGGGCCAAGCTTCCTGCCATCCAGGACCTCTATATCAGGTGGTGTCAGAGGAAGGCCCTCAAAATTGTCAAAGACTCCAGCCACCCTAGTCATAGACTGTTCTCTCTGCTACCGCACGGCAAGCGGTACCGGAGTGCCAAGTCTAGGTCCAAAAGACTTCTCAACAGCTTCTACCCCCAAGCCATAAGACTCCTGAACAGCTAATCATGGCTACCCGGACTATTTGCACTGCCCCCCCCCACCCCCCACCCCATCTTTTTACGCTGCTGCTACTCTGTTAATTATTTATGCATAGTCACTTTAACTCTACCCACATGTACATATTACCTCAATTACCTCAACTAGCCGGTGCCCCCGCACATTGACTATGCAACGGTACCCCCTGTATATATAGCCTCCTACTGTCACTTTATTTTACTGTATATATAGCCTCCCTACTGTTATTTTATTTTATTTCTGCTCTTTTTTTCTCAACACTTTTTTGTTGTTTTATTTTACTTTTTTACTTAAAAAATAAATGCATTGTTGGTTAAGGGCTGTAAGTAAGCATTTCACTGTAATGTCTACACCTGTTGTATTCGGCGCATGTGGCCAATAAAATTTTATTTGACAAATGTCATATACATGCTCAAATGCATCTGTGGGCTGCTTATATTGGTCAAACTAAACAAGCATTGAAACTGCATCGCAGAACATAAGGTTGCTATTTGTAATAATGCTATGCTATTGTGCGCCATTGTATAGAAGCCAGCCATGGCGCACCTTCCTCCATGTGCTTTGTAGCCATAGAACACATCCAAATTTCACCAAGAGGAGGTGACATCGTACGTAAACTAAAACAATGAGAGGCATTCTGGCAGTACTCCTTAGACACTGGATCCTAAGGGGCTAAACAATGATTTTTCACTGTCCTTGTTTATATAATGTTGTTGCCTTGATTTTTTGGGGGGTCTCAGTGTCTCCAGATTCACAGACACCCAAATATCACCTATGTATATTTTGACACCCAGCTTTCTGACCACACACCTGAAGAACGTCTCCAGGATGGACGCGCTCGGCTTGCCCTTCCATTGTCACGCCCTGCATAACCAAAACAGGATGACCTCATCACCAGGCCTCCACTCATGGACACACTCACCCAGCATATCCAGCATGGCTGCTCGCAGGTGAGTTTATAGCAGGAGTCTTCAGTTCTGGTTCTGGAGCGCTACAGAGTGCAGGCTTTGAGTCAAATACCGAAATAGGATATGAATATGATATAAATAGGATATCTGCTGTTCCACAGGATTATACACAGTTTGAGTCAAACAGTTTGTCTCATTTACAACAACCACATTATGGACCATAACTAACCACCCTTCTGCTGTCTTCTGACCCATGTCTGTAGCCGGTCCCACTCCCCTAGCATGGCGGCACCCTCCTTCTCGGGCACGGTGCAGTTTAAAATGTCGTACCACTCATGTCCCCCAGAGGGCACAGCTTCCTGCCCTCTCCCAACAGCACGACCAACGAGTCTGTGCTGGTCCCAGAGATTACGCCCATGGTGCCTGATCTATGCATTGAGCAGCTGTGGAGTGAGACGGCCTCCTCCCACAGGTCAGTGTATGACATTCACCTCTGCACAGCTGGCTACAGTGGTTGTCATGGATTCTGCTCTGTGGTCTAGTTGGCTGAACCACTCAGTTACATGTTACTGTAGGCAGGTTTCCATTGACCCAGGTTTATTAGACAAAAGCAATGTCGCATTTATTTATTTATTGCGACATGTTTAATGGAAACGGCAGATATAGGCAATATTTTCTGAAGATCGACAATTTTTATGGATTTTTCTTTTGCGACAAATCATGATGGAAACGGTGTTTTTCGATTAAATGATGATTGACGAATAATGTTGAAGGTACGCGGGCACGTGATGTCATGGCCCCAGTTGCATTTGCAAATAAATTATATTTCTGTACGTTTTCTTGGGGGTGGGTTGGGTGTGATGTCACTATGTTCAGCTGTTTTTATCGACACAAGATAGTTAAATGGAAACGCACCGCAGTAGGCAATTGTCCCATTCTGTTCCCCCTCTGCTTATCTTTGCATCTGTTTTCACGATCCCTGCTAAAGACACACCATTTAAAGCCAACCAGACTAATTGCTTTAGTGATTACGTAAAAATAGATGTATAATTTGAAAGTATCACGCACGCTGAATCAATAAAAAAACACCAACGTACATTCCTCACATATCCATGTAATCCAAAATTCACAGAAGAGAAGCTGTGAATGATGTTGTTACATTGACACAGATTACGTTCTCAAATACACTTCCATACTGATCAATGAGATAGGCGTCAGTGTATATTTTTGTACATTAACTAGATTCTACTACTTCTCTCTGGACCTAATTGAGGATTTTCTATATATTTTTTATTTTTGGTACTTTTTACCCCTTTTTTCTCCCTAATTTTGTGATATCCAATTTGTAGTTTCAGTCTTGTCCCATCGCTGAAACTCCCGTACGGACTCGGGAGAGGCGAAGGTCGAGAGCATGCGTCCTTCGAAACACGACCCTGCCAAGCCACACTGCTTCTTGACGCACTGTTTCATCCCAAATCAGTTATTTTATTCTCAGGATATAGATGCCTTGCTAGTTCTGAAAGCCAATGGAAGCTTGGTTCTATACACTGGAGTGACACGGGTAACAAGAAAGGAGTGTTCACACTGTTTTTAAATATATATGTGTTTATCGGTGATGCAAGGTCAAATGGTCAAATCTATTTCTGTCCAAAGGTGAGCAAGGTGTTTGTCCCTGGCCTCCTGTCTCCGACCTTCAACCTGTCTCCGACCTTCAGCCTGTCCAACCACGTAACCCACCTGGGCACTCCCATGGAGAGTGTGAGCACTCCCGCCAAGGCCACAGGGAGACACATGAGAAGAATAGAGGAGGTACCACTGAGATGGAACGGAGGTGTATATGTATTGGGTTGGTTATTAGAACGATAAGCGTAATTGAAATGAATGCATCCAAATAATTATGCTGCCCTCATAGAAATTAAGTCAGATTTCTATGAGCGAGTATTACCACCAAACTGACAGCAGGCAGTAACTGTTAAAGGGATAGACCTATTTACCCAGTCAGATGAACTCATGGATACCATTTAAATATCTCTGCGTGCAGTTTGAAGGAAGTTGAAGATAATTTCTGGAGCCATTGTTAACTAGCGTTAGCGCAATGACTGCTCTGAGTTCATCTGACTCTGGATAAGTAGAAAATAATAGCTTAATTGCCAACATGTCGAACTATCCCTTTAATGCAAATGTTGTAATTTCAATCTGAATTACAGTGAAGAACCCCTCCATTTAAGCTGCAGTATTAGTATTAGTCTGCATTAGAGAAGCCAATGACTGATGGAGACTATTTATAGTCCTGATCAATACTCTAATTATATTTAAAGTCCAGACTGTGTTACATGTCTGTTTTTAAGGATATAGATTGGTACAAATGAATAAACTAACAGTAGGTTAATAAATTAAATACACTGAGTGGACAAAATATTAGGAACACCATCCCTTTTGCCCTCAGAACAGCCTCAATTAGTCGGGACATGAACTCTACAAGGTATTGAAAGTGTTCCACAGTTGTGTCAAGGTGTCTGGATGTCCTTTGGGTGGTGGACCATTCTTGATACACACGGGAAACTTGAGCGTGAAAAACCCATCAGCATTGCAGTTTTTGACACAGACCAGTGCGCCTGGCACCTACTATCATACCCCATTCAAAGGCACTTCAATATTTTGTCTTGCCCATTCACCCTCTTAATGGCACACATATACAATCCATGTCTCAATTGTCCCGAGGCCTACAAATCCTTCTTTTACTTGTCTCCTCCCCTTCATCTACACTGATTTGAAGTGGATTTAACTAGTGACATCAATAAGGGATCATAGCTTTCACCTGGTTAGTCTGTGTCATGGAAAGAGCAGGTGTTCCTAATGTTTTGTACAATCTGTATCTGTTTCATTCATTATGTAATTGCTGTAGAATGTAGAGCTGAAATGGATTAGTTCCCCCCAACTTGGCACTAATCATCTTGATTGTGTACATACATCCTGGGTAGGTGTGTCGCCCTGGTGTGTGTGTGTGTGTGTGTATTGATAGGAGTGAAAGTGGGAGGGTATAATGAGTGTGTGTGTGTGTGTGTGTGTCTGGCTGGTTGGGGCGTGAGTACTTGGACCTCAAGGGTTGAATGTTTCTTGAATGGATGCAAATTAATCCTTTTTATGAATTAGAGAGAGAAAAGCTCAGCCTGTGTATAGAACAGAACAGAACTGAGCAACAGAGGCCTGTCGGTATGTTTACTGGGTCCAATAAGGTTACAGCTCTCTGGGTCGACATTTCTACCTGCAAGGGGTAGTTTTGTCAAGACCGGTAAAGACGTGCCGTTCAGCCAAGGGATCTTCTCTCCCAGACCTGTCAGTCATTTCCATGCCCTTCTGAGCGAACCACTTTTGACAGATGTTTTTGAAAATATTTGTAAATGTCAAAGTCCAACTAAATAGGTTATACTGATTTAGATTTCTATCCCTTGATATCTTAATGTATGTCAAATTATTAAGCAATATGTAACTTTCAGGAGCGTTGAATGACATGTAGGATGATCCATATCTCTGATGTATTTTATTTGTAGGAGCTAAGCAACGGCACAATGCTGAGTAGAACTATCCCTGACATTTCTACCTCGGAGCTCAGTAAGGTTAACACGACAATGTGCAAAACCATTGTGTGTGACGAGATTGTACGTTGGATTCGATGTCACACAGCTGAGTCATCCAGTGTTGATGGCCTGAAAATTGGGTTTAAGTGCTGCCAACCTCCCGCTGTCACATTGACATAAACCTAAGGGGATCCCACCGTTCCTCGCTCATACCTACACACCCACCTTTCCCCTGAACACACTCAGAACCCCTCATTTTTGTAATCCACTCTGTTATTTAGCCCCCCCCCCCCTCCCCAAATGTCTATTGACATTTCCTAACCTACCCACTCTCATATCTCCTGGCTCACCACATGACACACAAAGCATCCACACACAAAGCATGCACACACACACACTCTACTCTCTCTGGATAAGCCATTATGAGGACGTCAACACAGCAGCTACTCCACGCCAGGCAGTTCTAGGTGCTGTTTGTTATTGTGGCATTTCCGTGCCTTAATTCAGCCCAAAACCTCTGATTGGGCCCTGGAGCGTGGTTATCCAGCTCGGTTGGGGGGACAGGGGATGCCCTGGAACATGATGTTGATGAGGGTGGAAAGGAGGCACTGGGGAATAGATGATGGAGAGATGATTCTGCTGTGTTTAATAATGACTGTAGTGTTGGTATATAATGGAAGTCTGTGTTCAGGTACATTATTGCTAGAACATAAGACCATTTCTGTCAGTAGGTGGTATATTAACCTTGGTTCCTTCCTGGCTGACGTCTTTACTCCATCTAGTAATGCCGTTAAATACACCCTTTTGTCACCCTTTTAGTGTATCTGAAGATGGGGCACTTTTTTTTGGTAATTAACTTTGTGTCTATGGCGACCTATACTGAAACCATGCATGGTTCACACAGTTTTCCGCTGGTGACTTCTGAGCATCTGCTGATGCAGCGTTATCCACCAGAACATGCATGTACTGTATAACATGCTATGGGTAGTCTTTCTACCCAGCTGTAGTCAAGCATAATAGCGTATCATTCTACACTGTAATTGAGGAAATGGAGCACTCGGGGTGTACTGGTATTTGCCTTACAACCCTAATTGGCTTGTTGTGCGTTTTTTAAGGTCTTTGGCTTTGTTTAGACCGTGAACCTCCTAGTCTTTGATCCCCTCATCTTTTGTGTTGTGAAACCATTACCAATTACCACATAGTGTTGTTCATTAGTGCCTAATTGATCCCAAAGCCGGGACTTCTCAGTCTAATTAAGTGGCATTTCTCCTTCTCTGCCTTGACCTTTTGGAGTTTGTTGTCCAATTAGAGATTGTGGGTGGAGTTAATTACCTGTCTGATTGGGTGGACCTGGGAGACATCACGGACCCTGATCATTGTGGGGTCTGGAGCCCTTGAATCCTATATGTGTAAATTCTGTAAGAAGTTGGCCCGAATCCTAACTTGAGATTCTCATGCTTAACTGTGCAGACTTTTGTGTAATTTGATGCCAATGGAATTTCAATTACGCACAATAAATATAGATATATTATTTTAACCACTCCACTGTTAAAAGAACCAACCAAAATAACACAATTATACAAATGTACATTTGCTGTGTGATAACCCTATTGATGTCATTGTGCACCATCTTCCATATGCTTCCTCATCCCCCTGGTGTGCTTCATCCTGCCCAAGGACACGGCCATGAAGGTGCTGGTGAAGTGGTACAACATCTACAACGCCCCCGGGGGGCCCCAGCGCACAGCTGGAGTGGAACCTTTTTGTCACCTGCTTCATGACTCTCATGGGCTACAACACGGAGTGGCTGGGCTGAACACGCAATGTGAGTCGCCACGGTAACGGTGCTATCATTCACAGGAGAGGGAGTGACACAAAGTAGACAGTGCAGAGCCTGTTAGGAGGATAAGTCTTACTGAATGTACAGTATATACCCAAGTACAGTTGAAGTCAGAAGTTTACATACACTTAGGTTGGAGTCATTAAAACTCGTTTTTCAACCACTCCACAAATTTCTTTTTAACAAACTATAGTTTTGGCAAGTCGGTTAGGACATCTACTTTGTGCATGACACAAGTAATTTTTCCAACAATTGTTTACAGACAGATTATTTCACTTATAATTCACTGTATCACAATTCCAGTTGGTCAGAAGTTTACATACACTAAGTTGACTGTGCCTTTTAAACAGCTTGGAACATTTCAGAAAATGATGTCATGGCTTTAGAAGCTTCTGATAGGCTAATTGACATTATTTGAGTAAATTGGAGGTGTACCTGTGGATGTATTTCAAGGTCTACCTTCAAACTCAGTGTCTCTTTGTTTGACATCATGGGAAAATCAAAAGAAATCAGCCAAGACCTCAGAGAAATAATTGTAGACCTCAACAAGTCTGGTTCATCCTTAGGAGCAATTTCCAAACGCCTTAAGGTACCACGTTCATCTGTACAAACAATAGTATGGAAGTATAAATAACATGGGACCACGCTGCCGTCATACTGCTCAGGAAGGAGACACGTTCTGTCTCCTAGAGATGAACATACTTTGGTGAGAAAAGTGGAAATCAATCCCAGAGCAACAGCAAAGGACCTTGTGAAGATGCTGGAGGAAACAGGTACAAAAGTATCTATATCCACAGTAAAACAAGTCCTATAACGACATAGCCTGAAAGGCCGCTCAGCAAGGAAGAAGCCACTGCTCCAAAACCGCCATTAAAAAGACAGACTACGGTTTGCAACTGCACATGGGGACCAAGATCGTACTTTTTGGAGAAATGTCTTCTGGTCAGATGAAACAAAAATAGAACTGTTTGGCCATAATGACCATCGTTATGTTTGGAGGAAAAAATGGGGGCTTGCAAGCCGAAGAACACCATCCCAACGTGAAGCACGGGGGTGGCAGCATCATGCTGTGGGGGTGCTTTGCTGCAGGAGGGACTGGTGCACTTCACAAAATAGATGGCATCATGAGGAAGGAAAATGATGTGGATATATTGAAGCAACATCTCAAGACATCAGTCAGGAAGTTAAAGCTTGGTCGCAAATGGGTCTTCCAAATGGACAATGACCCCAAGCATACTTCCAAAGTTGTGGCAAAATGGCTTAAGAACAACAAAGTCAAGGTATTGGAGTGGCCATCACAAAGCCCTGACCTCAATCCTATAGAAAATTTGTGGGCAGAACTGAAAAAGCGTGTGTGAGCAAGGAGGCCTACATACCTGACTCAGTTACACCAGCTCTGTCAGGAGGAATGGGCCAAAATGCACCCAACTTATTGTGGGAAGCTTGTGGGCGGCTACCCGAAACGTTTGACCCAAGTTAAACAATTTAAAGGCAATGCTACCAAATACTAATTGAGTGTATGTAAACTTCTGACCCACTGGGAATGTGATGAAAGAAATAAAAGCTGAAAGAAATAATTATCTCTATTATTATTCGGACATTTCACATTCTTAAAATAAAGTGGTGATCATAACTGACCTAAAACAGGGAATTTTTACTAGGATTAAATGTCAGGAATTGTGAAAAACTGAGTTTAAATGTATTTGGCTAAGGTGTATGTAAACTTCCGACTTCAACTGTACATAGAAGGGCCTCAGTCTAGGTCACACCAGTGTCACCAAAGCTGGCGCATCTCTGAAATAGATACATAGCTTATGCCACAGATGGTATGTTGCCAAGGCAACACAGGAAAGACCTATGCTGTTAATCACATGGTTAATGGGTCTGTAGCTCCACCATGCTCTTGACCTTTGTGTTCCCCCTCCACAGCTCCATTTTGAAGTGCCCCTCTCTCCTGTGATTGCACCAAAGAAGGCCCGGCCGTCTGACACGGTGTCTGATGAGGTAGGTATGGGTTACCACAAAAGCTGAGGAACATATGCACATCCAGCTACTTTATGCAGGTGATGGAGATGTAGGTGAACTCGTGAAAAATGTAAAGGAAAATGTGCCATAGGCCATGCTGTACGTGGAAGTCGTTAGATGTCACCAGTTCCTGTGACTTTCAAGCTCTGAATCCAGACGGGTTAAAAGGAGGTAGCGATGAGGGCAACTTCTGAGTGAATTTGTTTTTCTGTAATGCTTAATAGGAATACAGTAATATGTTGAGTGCATACATACAGGTAACTGACAAAATAAAGGAAACACTTCAGTAAACGAGGGATATAAAGTATATTGAAAGCAGGTGCTTCCACACAGGTGTGGTTCCTGAGTTAATTAAGCAATTAACATCCCATCATGCTTAGGGTCATGTATAAAAATGCCCAGTTGCCCATTATTTTGGCTGCCATGGCTAGAAGAAGATATCTCAGTGACTTTGAAAGAGGGCTCAAAGGAGCATAGGGGTTTTAAAGGGTGTGTCTCTCAGTCACCAGATCTCAACCCAACTGAACACTTATGGGAGATTCTGGAGCAGCGCCTGAGACAGCGTTTTCCACCACCATCAACAAAACACCAAATTATGGAATTTCTCATGGAAGAATGGTGTCCCATCTGTCCAATAGAGTTCCAGACACTTGTAGAAACTATGCCAAGGCGCATTGAAGCTGTTCTGGTGGCTCGTGGTGGCCCAACACCCTATTAAGACACTTTATGTTGGTGTTTCCTTTATTTTGGCAGTTAACTGTAGTTCACTACTTTGAAATGATTAAAACCCAAGTTGCTTAATTTTTTTTTTTAATTCTGTTCCAAGTGCAGTATAATACAGTGGGGGAAAAAAGTATTTAGTCAGCCACCAATTGTGCAAGTTCTCCCACTTAAAAAGATGAGAGAGGCCTGTAATTTTCATCATAGGTACACGTCAACTATGACAGACAAATTGAGGGAAAAAAGTCCAGAAAATCATATTGTAGGATTTTTAATGAATTTATTTGCAAATTATGGTGGAAAATAAGTATTTGGTCACCTACAAACAAGCAAGATTTCTGGCTCTCACAGACCTGTAACTTCTTCTTTAAGAGGCTCCTCTGTCCTCCACTCGTTACCTGTATTAATGGCACCTGTTTGAACTTGTTATCAGTATAAAAGACACCTGTCCACAACCTCAAACAGTCACACTCCAAACTCCACTATGGCCAAGACCAAAGAGCTGTCAAAGGACACCAGAAACACAATTGTAGACCTGCACCAGGCTGGGAAGACTGAATCTGCAATAGGTAAGCAGCTTGGTTTGAAGAAATCAACTGTGGGAGCAATTATTAGGAAATGGAAGACATACAAGACCACTGATAATCTCCCTCGATCTGGGGCTCCACGCAAGATCTCACCCCGTGGGGTCAAAATGATCACAAGAACGGTGAGCAAAAATCCCAGAACCACACGGGGGGGACCTAGTGAATGACCTGCAGAGAGCTGGGACCAAAGTAACAAAGCCTACCATCAGTAACACACTACGCCGCCAGGGACTCAAATCCTGCAGTGCCAGACGTGTCCCCCTGCTTAAGCCAGTACATGTCCAGGCCCGTCTGAAGTTTGCTAGAGTGCATTTGGATGATCCAGAAGAGGATTGGGAGAATGTCATATGGTCAGATGAAACCAAAATAGAACTTTTTGGTAAAAACTCAACTCGTCGTGTTTGGAGGACAAAGAATGCTGAGTTGCATCCAAAGAACACCATACCTACTGTGAAGCATGGGGGTGGAAACATCATGCTTTGGGGCTGTTTTTCTGCAAAGGGACCAGGACGACTGATCCGTGCAAAGGAAAGAATGAATGGGGCCATGTATCGTGAGATTTTGAGTGAAAACCTCCTTCCATCAGCAAGGGCATTGAAGATTAAACGTGGCTGGGTCTTTCAGCATGACAATGATCCCAAACACACCGCCCGGGCAACGAAGGAGTGGCTTCGTAAGAAGCATTTCAAGGTCCTGGAGTGGCCTAGCCAGTCTCCAGATCTCAGCCCCATAGAAAATCTTTGGATGGAGTTGAAAGTCTGTGTTGCCCAGCGACAGCCCCAAAACAGCACTGCTCTAGAGGAGATCTGCATGGAGGAATGGGCCAAAATACCAGCAACAGTGTGTGAAAACCTTGTGAAGACTTACAGAAAACGTTTGACCTGTGTCATTGCCAACAAAGGGTATATAACAAAGTATTGAGAAACTTTTGTTATTGACCAAATACTTATTTTCCACCATAATTTGCAAATAAATTCATAAAAAATCCTACAATGTGATTTTCTGGAGAAAAAAAATCTCATTTTGTCTGTCGTAGTTGACGTGTACCTATGATGAAAATTACAGGCCTCGCTCATCTTTTTAAGTGGGAGAACTTGCACAATTGGTGGCTGACTAAATACTTTTTTTCCCCACTGTATTTATAGATGTATAAAAAAAAAGCAAATGACGAAGTGAAGTTGACTGTAAGGTAACCTGTAGTGCATTCATGTGGAATGTGAGTGGTGTTAAGAAAGCCATGGGCTGAAGTGACGTGACGCTGCACTGTAGCATGGAATCCTGGCAGGGGTCATGGCCCAGGGTCGGGAGTGCGCAGTTGAGATCGGGAGGAGTCGTGTAGAGTTCACCCTCTGTTACTTAAGAAAGGAAGTGCATGTAGAGGTCCTCAGGAAATGGATGATTCAGACCAGGCAAAAATATTGGTCCTTAGGAATTTAATTTAACACTGGGTGTCTGTGTGTGTCTTTGGATGTGTGTCTGTGTGTGTGTGTGTGTGTGTGTCTGTGTATATACAGTGAGGGAAAAAAGTATTTGATCCCCTGCTGATTTTGTACGTTTGCCCACTGACAAAGACATGATCAGTCTATAATTTTAATGGTAGGTTTATTTGAACAGTGAGAGACAGAATATCAACAAAAAAATCCAGAAAAACGCATGTCAAAAATGTTATAAATAGATTTGCATTTTAATGAGGGAAATAAGTATTTGACCCCTCTGCAAAACATGACCTAGTACTTGTTGGCAAAACCCTTGTTGGCAATCACAGAAGTCAGACGTTTCTTGTAGTTGGCCACCAGGTTTGCACACATCTCAGGAGGGATTTTGTTCCACTCCTCTTTGCAGATCTTCTCCAAGTCATTAAGGTTTCGAGGCTGACGTTTGGCAATTCGAACCTTCAGCTCCCTCCATAGATTTTCTATGGGATTAAGGTCTGGAGACTGGCTAGGCCACACCAGGACCTTAATGTGCTTCTTCTTGAGCCACTCCTTTGTTGCCTTGGCCGTGTATTTTGGGTCATTGTCATGCTGGAATACCCATCCACAACCCATTTTCAATGCCCTGGCTAAGGGAAGGAGGTTCTCACCCAAGATTTGACGGTACATGGCCCCGTCCATCGTCCCTTTGATGCGGTGAATTGTCCTGTCCCCTTAGCAGAAAACCCCCCCCAAAGCATAATGTTTCCACCTCTATGTTTGAAGTTGGGGATGGTGTTCTTGGGGTCATAGGCAGCATTCCTCCTCCTCCAAACACGGCGAGTTGAGTTGATGCCAAAGAGCTCAATTTTGGTCTCATCTGACCACAACACTTTCACCCAGTTCTCCTCTGAATCATTCAGATGTTCATTTGAAAACTTCAGACGGGCCTGTATATGTGCTTTCTTGAGCAGGGGGACCTTGCGGGCGCTGCAGGATTTCAGTCCTTCACGGCGTAGTGTGTTACCAATTGTTTTCTTGGTGACTATGGTCCCAGCTGCCTTGAGATCATTGACAAGATCCTCCCGTGTAGTTCTGGGCTGATTCCTCACCGTTCTCATGATCATTGCAACTCCACGAGGTGAAATCTTGCATGGAGCCCCAGGCCGAGGGAGATTGACAGGTATTTTGTGTTTCTTCCATTTGCGAATAATCGCACCAACTGTTGTCACCTTCTCACCAAGCTGCTTGGCGATGGTCTTGTAGCCCATTCCAGCCTTGTGTAGGTCTACAATCTTGTCCCTGACATCCTTGGAGAGCTCTTTGGTCTTGGCCATGGTGGAGAGTTTGGAATCTGATTGATTGATTGCTTCTGTGGACAGGTGTCTTTTTATACAGGTAACAAACTGAGATTAGGAGCTCTCCCTTTAAGAGTGTGCTCCTAATCTCAGCTCGTTACATGTATAAAAGACACTTGGCAGCCATAAATCTTTCTGATTGAGAGGGGGTCAAATACTTATTTCCCTCATTAAAATGCAAATCAATTTATAACATTTTTGACATGCGTTTTTCTGGAATTCTTTGTTGTTATTCTGTCTCTCACTGTTCAAATAAACCTACCATTAAAATTATAGACTGATCATTTCTTTGTCAGTGGGCAAACTTACAAAATCAGCAGGGGATCAAATAATTTTTTCCCTCACTGTAATCCACCAGGACTGGGACTACAGTGCTCAGACTACCACAGACAGATGGTGTTAGGACATGTGTGTGGTGCTGTGAGTCTGAAGTCTACCGAAACCTCTGGTTGTGAACAGTCTCTGTCTTCCTGCCCTGCGTCTGGACCCCTCTGCCCCGCTCTTCCCCCCACATCCCAGCCCCTGTATGTGCTGCACCTGCTCTATGAGGAGCTGAAGATGGACGAGGAGCGGGGGAGCGGGGCGGCGATCACTGGTGGGCCTCCTGCAACAGCTGGCCAGGTACTGGATGTTCTGTGTCTTGACAATCGGAAACCCAGAAATCTTGCTTAATTGCGTCAGATGCTTGATTAGGTTCTGGGGGGAGATGTATGAGAAAAGCTACTAACCAGTCTAGTGAAGTCTCCACCCCCCTAAACGAAACTCTCAGTCAAAGAATGGGCCACTCTCCTTCCGGAATTCGAAAGCTGCGAAAACCTGCAAAATCGTGATTTGTCCAAATGATCAGTGACTAATAATCGGTGTTAGTCGTCGCATCCCACAGTCTGTTGACAGACGTTACGATACCATCCTATTGTTACGTGCGTCTGTCCACGAGTGATAAACTCTCAAATGACCTCTGAATGGCTGACGCAAACTAAAGCAGGTCGCAGGTGCATCTTTTTAATTAATCTATTCAATTCAGAACAAACACAACAATTTTCATGACGCTCTTAAACATTTAAATTAAAAAGTATGCCTGATGAAGCACTGCTCAATGAAACCAGATGAATATGATCTTGTAAAACGTGTATATTAACAGGATTAGAAAATGGCATTAAAAGGTTTCAAGTAAGTCAAGTGGCCTTTTCAGCAGTCCCATTGACATTTTAAAAGAAGAGCTGAAGTGGTAGAATCAACTGGCACTTGAATTGCTTAGCCGTTATTTGGGCCTTGTTTAGTGTCCAGGTCATTTAGTGTTACCAGGCTGGTAGACACAACAGTTAGTGCTTCAGCCAATAGAGTACAACAGTATGATTCATAATACCCATAACAGGGAAACAGTTCCAATCGTTTTTCCTCCATTCATTCTTCCCATAGGGGATTTTAGAAACACTTAAAATAAGGGCTGTGTTTTGTGTAGGCTTACCCTGGCGTGACGTTTTGATAACCGTGCAAACCTTTCTAAGACAAGGTGACTTATCAATATATTCACCTTTTTTTCATTGTCATTGCTATACATACTGTATAAAGAGTTACAGTAGCTAAACTAAAGCACAAACCAATCTGGCAACCCGGCTAGGCCTGTGTGGCAATGACCTCACTACAGCTAACCCAGCCTGAAACCCCCACATTACAAGCAGAAGTATTAGTGGGTCTTAAATAGGGTTGTTACGGTTACCGTATTACCGCCACACTGGCGGTCACGAGCCATGACCGCAGTCAAATTCCGCGTGACCGTTTATTCATGGTAACTAGGCTTCTCCAAGCTCTGATGCTGATCATTAGTAGCCTACCAAACATGATAACTGCCGTGTACTCAGCACTCTATTGTCCCTCTAATCACTCTGACATCAATGCAAATGTATTTGAAAATCAAATCAAGCACTTCATGAGAGCCCATGGGCTCATGTTGCGCAATATTTTTATAGGCAATGCAATTGCATGAGAAAACAGAGTTTTGATGGCCTCTATTAAAAAGAGGATCCCATCTGCTTTCTATAGGCTAGGCCTACTATATTTATTTATCAACTTTCCTAATATTAAGCACATTGCTTCACTTTACAACAGGAGTATAGCCTACCTGGCTGGTATGAAAATGAACCACGGGAAAAGCTCCTCCATTCGCTATTTAAGTGCATATATGACATATTTTTTCCCCCATGCCCCTGTTCCGAGACAGGTGCATGGTAATGGTCCATTCTAAATAAAAACGAATTTAACACATGTATTATTTAGTCTGATGGGTGAAAATATTAGCCTATCACTTGTGAATGATGTATTATCACTTGTAAATGATGCCCAGCGTGTGCAGCAAGGCAAGAAACAGCGCATGCCTTTTTTTGGCTACTTTCTCAAATCATAGTTGCACACCACACAGTGCATTCGGAAAGTAGTCAGACCCCTTGACTTTTTCCACATTTTGTTATGTTACAGCGTTATTCTAAAATGGATTAAACATTTTTTTCTCATCAATCTACACACAATACCCCATAATGACAAAGTGAAAACAGGTTTTTAGAAATGTTTGCAATTCTATAAAAAATGTAAAACAGAAATACCTTATTTACATAAGTATTCAGACCCTTTGCTATGAGTCTCAATTGAGCTCAGGTGCATCCTGTTTCCATTGATCATCCTTGAGATGTTTCTACAACTTGATTGGAGTCCACCTGTGGTAAATTCAATTGATTGGACATGATTTGGAAAGGCACACACCTGTTTATATAAGGTCCCACAGTTGACAGTGCATGTCAGAGCAAAAACCAAGCCATGATTTCAAAGGAATTGTCCGTAGAGCTCCGAGACAGGATTGTGTCGAGGCACAGATCTGGGGAAGGGTACCAAAACATTTCTGCAGCATTGAAGGTCCCCAAGAACACATTGGCCTCCATCATTCTTAAATGGAAGAAGTTTTGAACCACCAAGGCTCTTCTTAGAGCTGGCAGCCCGGACAAACTGAGCAATCAGGGGAGAAGGGCCTTTGTCAGGGAGATGACCAAGAACCCGATGGTCACTCTGACAGAGATCCAGAGTTCCTCTGTGGAGATGGGAGAACCTTCCAGAAGGACAACCATCTCTGCAGCACTCCACCAATCAGGCCTTTATGGTAGAGTGGCCAGACGGAAGCCACTCCTCAGTAAAAGGCACATGACAGCCCGCTTGGAGATTGACAAAAGGCACCTAAAGACTCTGACAATGAGAAACAAGATTCTCTGGTCTGATGAAACCAAGATTGAACTCTTTGGCCTGAATGCCAAGCGTCATGTCTGGAGGAAACCTGGCACCATCCCTAGGGTGAAGCATGGTGGTGGCAGCATCATGCTGTGGGGATGTTTTTCAGCGACAGGGACTGTGAGACTAGTCAGGATCGAGGGAAAGATGAACGGAGCAAAGTAGAGAGAGATACTTGATGAAAACCTGCTCAAGAGCTCTCAGGACCTCAGACTGGGGCGAAGGTTCACCTTCCAACAGGACAACGACCCTAAGCACACAGCCAAGACAACGAAGGAGAGGCTTCGGGACAAGTCTCTGAATGTCCTTGAGTGGCCCAGCCAGAGCACGGACTTGAACCCAATCGAACATCTCTGGAGAGACCTGAAAATAGCTATGCAGCGACGCTTCCCATCTAACCTGACAGAGTTTGAGAGGATCTGCAGAGAAGAATGAGAGAAACTCCCCAAATACAGGTGTGCCAAGCTTGTAGCGTCATACCCAAGAAGACTCAAGTCTGTAATCGCTGCCAAAGGTGTTTCAACTAAGTACTGAGCATATAGATTGCAAAATAGTTGGGAAGAGATTTTTGACGTACCGATCCCATGGCATAGTGTTTATGAACTGACACGCAAAATGACACCGGATTCAAAAATTAGAATCTTTCAATTTAAATTAATATATAAAATTCTTGCTACCAATAGAATGTTATTTATATGGGGGATACAGTCTTCCCAGCACTGCAGATTTTGCTGTGAGGAGACAGAATCATTGGATCATTTGTTTTGGTTCTGTCCATTTGTAGCTTGTTTTTGGACACAGGTCCAGGAATGGCTAAAGGATTGCAATATTTACCTGGAGCTAACCTTGCAGATAGCATTACTGGGTGATCTGAAAAGTCATAGTCAATCGATCAATTATATAATAATACTTTTAGCAAAGATGTTTATTTTCAATTCACAATCTGTAGAAGCAATGATAATAGAAAGGTTCAGAACTTTTGTAAAACATCACAGTACGGTTGAAATATATATGGCAAATAGAAATCCTATATGGATGGTGTTAAGAGATAGATGGGAGGTATTGAATGGAGTTGAAGGATGGGACTAATAACAAATAACAACAAATAATAACAAGATAACTAATAATGTAAGCATACTGTGTCCATAATAAGTATATAGGTTGTATGTTGTGAGCTTTTGGGAAAGAGCACAGTTAGAAAGATATGGCATATAGAAGCAAACCGGATGGACATCATGAAAATGATCGGAGAGGTTGAGAGTAGAAGAAGTTCAGGAGCAAAAACAAATAAAATATAATTATTGTAAAATGAACTGTGTCCATAAGATGTAGATAGTAAGTATAGGCTGGAAGTAGAGGGCATTGTTGTTCACAAATTTACCCCAAGTAGGGAAAGGATGGCGGGGTTGAAAAGGAATAAAGGGGAGTATATATATAAAAAACAAGGGGGATTGGAAGTGATGCAGAAAATTACATTGATGGAAGTTACAATCTATCTGCAATATTAAGCTGATCTACCCCCCCCAAAAAAAAATGGATTTATTGTGATGGTGTAGGCTATATTAAATAGATTTATTAGACTTTTTAAAATGTAGATGTTCCAGAGTTCTGCATCAGTGGCTTGTAGGCTATGCGTGGAAGCCAGGAGATGCTAAACGTGTTTATGTTAATTAATAGTAAATTACCGTGAGACCTGCTTTACAATCACCGGCTGACAAAATGTCATGACCGCGACAGCCCTAGTCTTAAACAAATCAGAACAGCTATCTGCTTGGCTTGCTGTGTTGTTGAGCTGGCTGTGTATAGTGGTTCATGATGAGGGTAGAGCTACTCGGGTATCAAAAGTGTTGATTAAATTACTCTTATGGCACACTGCTAATTGTTGTACTGTTTATTAATAGGGATCTGCAGCTGGAGAAGTGTATCAATCTGTACTGGCGAGATTACCCCTCATTCAACACCATGTTCAAGGGGACCTGCATCATAAATCACGGCAAGAGGCAAATCAACTCCTCTACAGGGTGTGTAGTCCCCTTTGCACACGGAGAAGAGAGGGCAAGGCTACTACTTTTGTTCTCCCTGATGGACACAGAAAAAAACCAGATTGCTCGTTGTGATTGAAATGATGGTCTGACTCCGAGTGATAAGGACAGATGTCTGTTGTCATGGTCACAGTCTGTAGTCACGGAGCCTGTTGTGACCGTTTGACTGATGGCCCCCGTGGCCCCACTCTCCTGCAGCCCAGATGATGCGTCCAAGCTTCCTGAGGGTGGAGCCTCCCTGTGTTCAGCAGGCTCAGCAGCTTTCTGAGGGGAGAGGAGGCAGCACCCTTCCCCCTTCCTGCCCAGCATCTGTGAGAGGACCAAAGTACTCGTGCTGGTATGCTATCATCATCATCGTTGTTTATTATCATACACTGTTTCTACCTTTGCCTCATGATGACAAGGGAAGGAAATATACAGAGCCATATACAGTGGGGAAAAAAAGTATTTAGTCAGCCACCAATTGTGCAAGTTCTCCCACTTAAAAAGATGAGGCCTGTAATTTTAATCATAGGTACATGTCAACTATGACAGTCAAATTGAGGAAAAAACAATCCAGAAAATCACATTGTAGGATTTTTAATGAATTTATTTGCAAATTATGGTGGAAAATAAGTATTTGGTCACCTACAAACAAGCAATATTTCTGGCTCTCACAGACCTGTAACTTCTTCTTTAAGAGGCTCCTCTGTCCTCCATTCGTTACCTGTATTAATGGCACCTGTTTGAACTTGTTATCAGTATAAAAGACACCTGTCCACAACCTCAAACAGTCACACTCCAAACTCCACTATGGCCAAGACCAAAGAGCTGTCAAAGGACACCAGAAACACAATTGTAGACCTGCACCAGGCTGGGAAGACTGAATCTGCAATAGGTAAGCAGCTTGGTTTGAAGAAATCAACTGTGGGAGCAATTATTAGGAAATGGAAGACCTACAAGACCACTGATAATCTCCCTCGATCTGGGGCTCCACGCAAGATCTCACCCCGTGGGGTCAAAATGATCACAAGAACGGTGAGCAAAAATCCCAGAACCACACAGGGGGACCTAGTGAATGACCTGCAGAGAGCTGGGACCAAAGTAACAAAGCCTACCATCAGTAACACACTACGCCGCCAGGGACTCAAATCCTGCAGTGCCAGACGTGTCCCCCTGCTTAAGCCAGTACATGTCCAGGCCCGTCTGAAGTTTGCTAGAGTGCATTTGGATGATCCAGAAGAGGATTGGGAGAATGTCATATGGTCAGATGAAACCAAAATAGAACTTTTTGGTAAAAACTCAACTCGTCGTGTTTGGAGGACAAAGAATGCTGAGTTGCATCCAAAGAACACCATACCTACTGTGAAGCATGGGGGGTGGAAACATCATGCTTTGGGGCTGTTTTTCTGCAAAGGGACCAGGACGACTGATCCGTGTAAAGGAAAGAATGAATGGGGCCATGTATCGTGAGATTTTGAGTGAAAACCTCCTTCCATCAGCAAGGGCATTGAAGATGAAACGTGGCTGGGTCTTTCAGCATGACAATGATCCCAAACACACCGCCCGGGCAACGAAGGTGTGGCTTCGTAAGAAGCATTTCAAGGTCCTGGAGTGGCCTAGCCAGTCTCCAGATCTCAACCCCATAGAAAATCTTTGGAGGGAGTTGAAAGTCTGTGTTGCCCAGCGACAGCCCCAAAACATCACTGCTCTAGAGGAGATCTGCATGTAGGAATGGCCAAAATACCAGCAACAGTGTGTGAAAACCTTGTGAAGACTTACAGAAAACGTTTGACCTGTGTCATTGCCAACAAAGGGTATATAACAAAGTATTGAGAAACTTTTGTTATTGACCAAATACTTATTTTCCACCAAAATTTGCAAATAAATTCATTAAAAATCCTACAATGTGATTTTCTGGAATTTTTTTCTCATTTTGTCTGTCGTAGTTGACGTGTACCTATGATGAAAATTACAGGCCTCTCTCATCTTTTTAAGTGGGAGAACTTGCACAATTGGTGGCTGACTAAATACTTTTTTTCCCCACTGTATATCGCTCTGGAAATATATACAATACACTTTTTTTCCCAAGAGATAATGGCCATGTATGGGGGAGTTTAGAGTTGGCTTGCGATATCAACATCTCCAGTAGGGGGTGCCACTGACAACTGAAAACCCTGCAAAGGAATTTGCATTTACAGTGAGGGGAAAAAGTATCCCCTGCTGATTTTGTATGTTTGCCCACTGACAAAGAAATGATCAGTCTATAATGTTAATGGTAGGTTTATTTGAACAGTGAGAGACAGAATAACAACAAAAAAATCCAGAAAAACGCATGTCAAAAATGTTAAATTCATTTGCATTTTAATGAGAGAAATAAGTATTTGACCCCCTCTCAATCAGAAAGATTTCTGGCTCCCAGGCGTCTTTTATACAGGTAACGAGCTGAGATTAGGAGCACACTCTTAAAGGGAGTGTCTCCTGAGTGGCGCAGTGGTCTAAGGCGCTGCATCGCAGTGCTAACTGTGCCACTAGAGATCCTGGTTCGAATCCAGGCTCTGTCGCAGCCGGCCGCGACCGGGAGACTCATGGGCGGCGCACAATTGGCCCAGCGTCGTCCAGGGTAGGGGAGGGAATGGCTGGCAGGGATGTAGCTCAGTTGATAGAACATGGCGTTTGCAACGCCAGGGTTGTGGGTTTGATTCCCACGGGGGGCCAGTATAAAAAAATATGTATTCACTAACTGTAAGTCGCTCTGGATAAGAGCGTCTGCTAAATGACTAAAATGTAAATGTATAAAAGACACCTGTCCACAGAAGCAATCAATCAATCAGATTCCAAACTCTCCACCATGGCCAAGACCAAAGAGCTCTCCAAGGATGTCAGGGACAAGATTGTAGACCTACACAAGGCTGGAATGGGCTACAAGACCATCGCGAAGCAGCTTGGTGAGAAGGTGACAACAGTTGGTGCGATTATTCGCCAAATGGAAGAAACAGAAAATAACTGTCAATCTCCCTCGGCCTGGTGCTCCATGCAAGATCTCACCTCGTGGAGTTGCAATGATCATGAGAACGGTGAGGAATCAGCCCAGAACTACACGGGAGGATCTTGTCAATGATCTCAAGGCAGCTGGGACCATAGTCACCAAGAAAACAATTGGTAACGCACTACGCCGTGAAGGACTGAAATCCTGCAGCGCCCACAAGGTACCCCTGCTCAAGAAAGCACATATACAAGGCCGTCTGAAGTTTGCCAATGAACATCTGAATGATTCAGAGGAGAACTCAGTGAAAGTGTTGTGGTCAGATGAGACCAAAATCGAGCTCTTTGGCATCAACTCAACTCGCCGTGTTTGGATGAGGAGGAATGCTGCCTATGACCCCAAGAACACCATCCTCACCTTCAAACATGGAGATGGAAACATTATGCTTTGAGGGTGTTTTTCTGCTAAGGGGACTGGACAACTTCACCGCATCAAAGGGACGATGGACGGGGCCATGTACCGTCAAATCTTGGGTGAGAACCTCCTTCCCTCAGCCAGGGCATTGAAAATGGGTCGTGGATGGGTATTCCAGCATGACAATGACCCAAAACACACGGCCAAGGCAACAAAGGAGTGGCTCAAGAAGAAGCACATTAAGGTCCTGGAGTGGCCTAGCCAGTCTCCAGACCTTAATCCCATAGAAAATCTGTGGAGGGAGCTGAAGGTTTGAGTTGCCAAACGTCAGCCTCAAAACCTTAATGACTTGGAGAAGATCTGCAAAGAGGAGTGGGACAAAATCCCTCCTGAGATGTGTGCAAACCTGGTGGCCAACTACAAGAAACGTCTGACCTCTGTGATTGCCAACAAGGGTTTTGCCACCAAGTACTAAGTCATGTTTTGCAGAGGGGTCAAATACTTATTTCCCTCATTAAAATGCAAATCAATTTATAAAATTTTTGACATGCATTTTTCTGGATTTATTTGTTGTTATTCTGTCTCTCACTGTTCAAATAAACCTACCATTAAAATTATAGACTGATCATGTCTTTGTCAGTGGGCAAACGTACAAAATCAGCAGGGGATCAAATACTTTTTTCCCTCACTGTACATCAGGGATCATCAACTAGATTCAGCTGTGGGACAAATTATTTTCTTTTTTCTTGAGCGAATGGTCAGGGGGCCAAAACATAAATGCAAATAATTTGTAGAATGCAAATTGACTCAATAAGCCCAAACAGATATATTTGACTAAAACAATCATTTCAAACCTTACTTACATTTGTATACAATCATATATCTCTGCATTATGCGTGGGAATACGTTCTAACAGATTTCCTAAATTAAAATCACTTGGAGCTGATATGCTGTTTTTTTTTAACATTCTTATTGCTGCCAGTTGGGGAACCCTGATTTCCATTGTCCTTGGTGTGAGGTAAGTAGACATAACCTTTGGCTTGGTTAGCTACAGCACAGCTAGATGACCTCACGACATGACTGACATGGTACATAAATTCTGTTTTGACAATAAATGGTTTCTGGATATTTTGAGTGACCAATGTCAACACATAGTCATCCGTGTTCTAAATAAACATGCTACTCCCTGGGTTGATTGGAAGTCCCCTAGCACCCGTGGAGCCAATGGCAGGTCGTGCTCTAATAGGATTTCCTTTTTAAAAGGGGTCATCAAGCATTAACACGCATGCTCTGTTTAAATGTCAAATAGCTATGATATAAAGCTTCATGCCAATCAGAGAGGGAGAGACGGAAGCATTTTTGCTGTGTGTAAAGACAGAGGGAATGTATGTGTGAGAGTAAGAGACTGTGTGTGTGTTTGACACAGCGAGTGTGTGTCTGTGTACTCTACTATAATTAAGCCCTGGTCGGATGTAGGGCTGAATTACAGGTGGGTGGGGTGGAGGAGGCTGTTCTGTGCTGATGACCAGGCCTTGTGCGTCTCCTCCCGTCAGGCTAAGTGAGGTGACTCATGTCACTGCTGAGAGACTGACAGCCTGTCATACAATTACAGAATCTATTTACCTCATCACTGTCTCTCTCTCGCTTACGCCTTCAATCTCTATCTCGCTTACTCTGTGTCTCTCACTCCCTCTCTCTCTCTCACTCCCTCTCTCTCTCTCACTCCCTCGCTCTCTCTCACTCCCCAACTCTCTGTCTGTCTCTCTCAACAGACCAGACGCTGACGTTTGTTTCTCTGTCTTCTTCTGCCTCTTTCGCTCCCTCCCCCTCTCAAAGCTACGCCCTGTACATCATTGGAGATGGCAATGCCACTTCAGTTGGATGTTTCAAAGTATTTGGCTAAGCTCTCTGCAGGTGGGTTTCTGTGTGTGTGTGTGTGATTAATGAACAGTATGCCCCAAGATTCCCTGTGACATGCCTTACACATGCCCACATGTCTCCGACATGCTTGTCACAGCGGTCAGTCACTGACAAGGTTGAAAGGCGTTTGTACCATGTCCATCCTGTTTTTTTTTAATGTAAAGAGTTCATTTGGCCATTGTTATGATGCAAAATGCATCATACGACGATGATTTCTGTATTTAAAAATTATAAATCTTGAAAACTTCATTGCTAACAAGCTGAACATTTTGGGACTATATCAACAATGGACTAATGAAACAATTACCAAAATATCATTTTTGGGTGGAACTTCCCTTTAAGTCTCCAAATAAATATTATTTGGCATTTTGGAAAGAAGTATGCATTCTGGTGACGATTGTGAGGCTGAAAGGCCTCTTGGCTTCTTTTGTCGTTCCCCTGTTTTCTCTGATGACCCATTTCACACTTCCTGTTCTGTGACAACTGACCTACAGCCCTCACATGGCATCTCTCATCTCTCTCTCACAGGCCAGAAAACTGTAATTGCAGCAGCTTTGAGGAGGTGAAAACCTACCTGGAACACATTTAGCCTGAATCAGTTCATTCTTACAGACTCTTGATTCCCCTATAAAGCCACAAGAAGAGTTCACTCACTTTATGTCCCTCTAGTAATAGTAACAACTACGAACTAGACTCTTGTGCTAAGGTTTTAACCATGCTTTTCCAACGTAAGACTTCATTTTCACTGTCAACTCTACACGTTTGTAATACCTGTTTCTTTTCCAGACATAGCCGTATGAAGCCTGACGCTCCAAATAAGTTTGTCTGAAAAGCTTGTTGTTTGGCTAACATCAGCAGGTAAGACTCTACATTAGGCCTAGAAACATCTCCACAGCCTGTCTAATGTTGCTTTGTTATAGAGACTTTGCTAGTGTGAGACTCTTACATTCATGTGTTGTGTTTAGGTTTCACATTGAAAGACCTGGAATCCGCGCTCTTTGGTGTGGCTCTGCTCATCAGATGCGATCTACCAGTGTCGAGAGTAACTCTGCTCTGACTGGTCAGAGGATGTCTGCCTGTTGATTGGGTGAAAGGACCTCACCAAGAAAGCACACAAAGTGACCGTGGCCAAATGCAAAGCTGTAAGTTTGAGTTTTGGGGGTTATTGGACAGTTTGGGCTTCATCCTTTACAACCTTGTGGATTTGGAGTTAATGTTTGTCTGTTTTGTGTGTGTGCGCATTCAGACGGTGGGTCCGGTGCTTATGCTGGAGGCTCCAGCCACCACAGACGCAGACAAGGAGGTTGTTATGACTGATCTGAACCAGGATGTGATTGGTCTCATCTGGAGCCAGGACCTGCATGTCCAGGAGGCCAGATGTCTCCTCCAGAGCTCCCGACCAGTCCGGCTCAGCGTGGTCCACCTGGCTGAGGTCAGCGACCACGAGGACGTAGAGGAGAAGGAGAACAAGTGAGTATCATTCAAGTGATGGCAGCTATCCTAGATTATCTCATTCAAAAGCAGACTGGCCCAGGTTATAGACAATATCCATTAATAATCTGAATAGTTTCAAGCATGTACTGTAGGTGTGCTCTGTAGTTAGCATTTGGTCTGTAGTTGTGCTGACTGTTGTTCTGATGTCCCTCCCTCCTTCCTTCCCTCCCTCCCTCCCGGCAGAGACCTGTTCACCATCTTCTCCTACCACCCTGTGTCAGCAGAGCCCCTACCAGTGTTCAAACTCAACCTTACTGGTACTGTATCCCTCAGGCTTTTCTCATACCTGTGTGTGCGTGTCAGTCTGAGAGGAGGTGTCTGTGTAGGGTGTCCAATCAAAAATGCATATTTTGACCAATGGGTAAAATAAAGTTAATTGTGTAAATAATCCTCTATGAAAACCAACGGTCCAAACCTCAAGTCTCTATCATAATCTGTTCAAAACTTATTGGAGTTTTTACCCTGTCACGCCCTGGCCGTGAGAGGCCGGTTGTCTTTAGTTGGTTTGGTCAGGGCGTGAGGATCTATGTTAGTATTTCTATGTTTAGGATCTAGATGTGTATTTCTATGTTTGGCCGGGTGTGATTCCCAATCAGAGGCAGCTGTCACTCGTTGTCTCTGATTGGGAATCATCCTTAGGTAGCCCATTGCCTACTGTGTATTGTGGGATCTTGTTCCTGTTAGGCTGGTGTGTGTTTAGCCCTTTGGACTTCACGTTACGTTGTTTCTTGTTTTGTTTATTGAGTTTAATAAACATGTACGCTTTTCATGCTGCACCTTGGTCTGACCCGTCTCTCAACGATCGTGACAGAAGATCCCACCAAACGAGGACCAAGCAGCGTGGCCAGGAGCGGACATCCTGGACATGGGAGGAGATCCTGGATGGTAAGGGATCTTGGACATGGGAGGAGATCCAGGCTGGGATGGATCGCCGTCCTTGGGAACAGACAGAGGAGGCCCGGGTTAGAGAGGAGCAACGGCAACACAGAAGGTGCCGGCCGAGGAGGAAGCCCGAGAGACAGCCCCAATAAATTTATTTTGGGTGGGGGGCTAAAAGGGTGGTCGGGGATCGATAGAGAAGAGCCCCGACCACTGCACTCGTGGGGGCTCAAGGAGGAGTCCTCACTGGAGGAGGACTGGGCGCGGAGAGTAAAAGACTGGTACAGTCAGAGATCTCTAATGACAGTTCCCAGTCCAGTACGGCCCGTCCCTGCTCCTCGCACCAAACCAGTGGTGCGTGTTCCCAGTCCAGTCCGGTACGGCCCGTGCCTGCTCCCCGCACCAAACCAGTGGTGCGTGTCGCCAGCCCGGTACGCCCCATTCCTGTTCCTCGCACCAAACCAGTGGTGCGTGTATCCAGTCCAGTACGGCCCGTACCTACTCTCGCACCAAACCGGCGGTGTTTGTCGCCAGCCCGGTACGCCCCGTACCTGCTCCCCGCACCAAGCCAGTGGTGCGTGTTCCCAGTCCGACCCGGCCCGTTCCTGCTCCTCGCACCAGACCTGTGGTGCGTGTTTCCAGTCCGGCCCGGCCTGTTCCACCGGTGCCTGGTCCAGCAACGGTCAGCGGCTTCATTCCGGAGTCAGAGCATTTCGCTCCACCGGGGTCCAGTCCAGCTCCGGTCAGCGGCTCCACTCCGGAGCCAGAGCAGTCCGCTCCACCGGTGCCCAGTCCAGCTCCGGTCAGCGGATCCATTCCGGAGACAGAGCAGTCCGCTCCACCGGTTTCTAGTCCAGCTCCGGTCAGCGGTTCCACTCCGGAGCCAGAGCAGTCCGCTCCACCGGGGTCCAGTTCAGCTCCGGTCAGCGACTCCACTTCAGACCCAGAAGTCAGCCCCTCTCCAGCGTCGGGGCCTCCCACACCAGGGTCCAGACAGGGCTTGGTGCATCGTGGGGGGGATTGCTGATCCAGGCCCAGACGTCAGCCCCTCTCCAGGGTCGGGGTCTCCCACACCAGGGTCCAGACAGGGCTTGGTGCATCGTGGGAGGAAAGAGAGTGGAAGCATCGCGCCTAGTTAGTTAGTTGGTTTGGTCAGGGCGTGAGGATCTATGTTAGTATTTCTATGTTTAGGATCTAGATGTGTATTTCTATGTTTGGCCGGGTGTGATTCCCAATCAGAGGCAGCTGTCGCTCGTTGTCTCTGATTGGGAATCATACTTAGGTAGCCTGTTTGCCTACCTTAGTTGTGGGATCTTGTTCCTGTTAGGCTGGTGTGTGTTTAGCCCTTTGGACTTCACGTTACGTTGTTTCTTGTTTTGTTTATTGAGTTTAATAAACATGTGCGCTTTTCATGCTGCACCTTGGTCTGACCGGTCTCTCAACGATCGTGACATACCTGTGTAGGATGGCCAGAATTAGGGTGACTAAATCAATGAAGTGTTTTCATATTTTAGTATATGCTTTTCATATTAATTCGAAATCGCTGTTCTTTTTCAAAGATTTCTCACAAAACGAGCGTATCGCTGTGAAATGTCAACGGAGCACTGAGTGTATACCAAGCTTTTAATTTTCAAAGCCTTTTAAATTTAATTTCACGGCAATTTAGCTTTTTGTGACCCCCGGAAACAACTTTATAGAAGACCACCTCAACATGTAAAATCCTCAAGTCACTGCCAGAAAGCGATACCGCTCCGTCAACAGCTTGGTGCTTATTATAGGATGTATTAGGGAACGAAATCCGACTTTTTGGATATAATATTAATGATATGTTAGAGAAAGACCCCACTGAATGATTCAGAACATGAAGAAAATCATATTTGTCTTGGTAAAATGTATTTTTATAAAATAAGAAAGTGAAATTTCGTCACCAAAGTGTGTTTTCACCCACTCCGGGCAGAGTGGGTGGACACCTAGTCTGTGTCTTCAAACACGTTTACAGAACTAGTTATGTCAAAGCATCAAATACAGGAGTATGTTGTTTTTCCTTTGAAGGGCTTTGAAGATCTGAGTAAAAAGGCTCTATATAAGTTCCATTTCTGGATGCGTTTGAACAGCAGCCCACAAGAAGCCACACAAAAGGCTCACTTCAGTAAGTCTGGAGCCATCATTCCAGCTGGTTTTTCAGTGTGTTGTGTTTTAGGGCAAGGGAAATATTGCAATGTGTGTGATCACTGTCCTGAGAAGCAGAAATGTATTTAGAGCCCGGCAGGCCATGTTTACATTGGTCTTTGGTGGCAATGTGATTGTGGTCTAAATGTAAGTCGAGAATGCATGCGTGTAGGATTGGTCACAACCTGATATGGAGTCTTGTGGTAGATCTGAACAGTGGGAACATTGACCTTCCTCCCAAAAAGACGAGCTGGTCCAGCTTTCACAACGGGGTGGCTGCAGGCCTGAAGATCGCCTCAGCCTCCCAGGTAGACTCTGCCTGGATGGCCTACAACAAACCCAAGAGCCTCGATCAGGCCAACGAGTACACAGGCTTCCTCATGGCTCTGGGCCTCAACAGGCACCTCAGCAAGCTGGCCACACTCAACATACATGTCTACTTCACCAAGGTGAGTGTGCATGCAAACACATACAGTCACACACAATTACAGTATCTCACATACACACACAGTCACACACACACGTTTTCGCTAACCACAAACCAAGTCACTTCTGCAGCCCTCATTCTGAGAAAAGCCAGTGAAGCCACCAGCTGCTCTGGGGTTGAGTAAAGTTTTTCTCATTAAATGTTTTTAAGCTTCACTAGATTGCATTGGTTTTAGAAGAATTCGTCTCTCAGCATCCTGTTATTTTTCTCACATGAAAGTGGGAAGGCCTCCGTGCGCTCAGAGGAGAGTTTCACTTTGACTTATCCCTGGCAGTGACGCATAGCAACTTTCTCATTTCTACTAAAGAAGGCCACGTGGTCATATCTAACACATCTGTCAGCTCAGGAAATATCAGCGGTTATTTACTAGAATATATAGTAGTATGTTTTACTACTATTCTCGTTCTTGCTAGCATGTCATCTGTGCCAGGAAAGATAAGCTGATATTTGACCACAGCAACGTGTTAACTTTTTAAAAGTCTGCTGCTGGTACTGTTATGGTCTAATACAGCAGCCCTTGATAGGTCAAAATGAATGTTGAATGATTTAAGTATGAAAGGGGTCAGCTGATTTATGCAAAATGAGTACTTTGAAATGTTCTCATTAGTTTCCTTTATGTCATTGTGTGATGATGGAGAAAACAACTACTTTGATGCAGTGTAGTTTGGATCCTCCAAAAAGAGGAATAGGGCGAAAAATTGTCCTCACTCAGCATATGTTGAGCAAAGAGCTGTGATCTGTTATAACCTTGTTGTTTTATACCCGCTCCACATTCAGCCCTACACAGTCACTCATTCAACTCATAATCTCTCTATTAAACAAGTGAACCCCGCTAAGTAGGAAGTCCATGGGGGACTAATGAAAATGGCTGCCAGTGTGTCCTCAGGGCCATGAGATGACCAGCATCGGGCTGATACTGGGTGTGTCTGGAGCCAAGCTGAGCACCATGGACATGTCAATCACCCGCCTGTTGAGTATCCACATCCCCGCACTGCTCCCACCCACCTCCACTGACCTGGACGTACCGCACAACGTGCAGGTGGCGGCCATGCTGGGCATCGGCCTGGTCAACCAGGACACGGGCCACCGCCACAACGCAGAGGTGTGCTCGCCTGAGATCGGTTAGTAAGAGCTACGTCATGAATGATTTACGTTGTTTTGTTGTCCCATAGGGATATTTAATTTGCGGGGAGGATGACCTACAATACAATACAAACTGTTTTGACATGGAACAGCTGGTCCCACTTTTAAACAAACTACAACTTATAAAGGCTTTATAATAGCATACATAGTCTTCATTAGTACAACAAATCCTCTATAAGCTTATATTATGTTGCATAAGATGACATAACAGCTCCCCATTCCCACAAAAAACACCTCAATGCAGTTTCACACTGTTTAGAATGTCAGGTGGAATCTCATGTCATATCACCATCAGCATCTTAATTAGCATGTGTTACGGCAGCCCTTTATAAAGCACATTCTTTTGGGGGAATAGATAGCCTATAGCGTTTGTCACATTTAGAAATGTACCCTACATAAGGAACTGTTATGTCACCCTTTACACCCTTTAGGGCTTTATAAAATACATTTGATTGACATTTGACTTTAGTATGACATTAACTGATTGTTTACGTCTCATTGCTCCGCCCTCAACTTCTGGACTTGTCACCGTGCTGTTGTGCAGTTTGTTGCTACTTGGCTATCTGCCAAACGTTTCGGGTTTTACCAACGTCTTAGTTTTTTCCTCGCTCAACTTTTTTCATTCAACTTTTTCACCCCAGACGCTTTATCTGGACATGGTTCTACAGGACCTCCACCAGTCGAAAAGCTAAGTAGTAACATTAACACTATGCCATCTAATTGCAGTCGCTGTACTCATAGTATACAGGAGAACTATTGCCATATGGTGAGGATAGCCGTGTTGCAAGCACAGCTTCAGATGCAATCGTTAGGCAAGGGCAATGTAAGTGTAGGAAAGGATGAAACAGCATCTGTGCCACCAGTAAGTACAGATAGTAGTATAAATCCCCTCGCATAGTCCCCGCAGCCGGACAATTTTCTCATGGCTTCTGGAAAGAAATGCTGTCGGCATGCTCAACCGGTGTCGCTCATTCAGCCGACAGAAACTTTCAACCGGTACTCCCCATTAAGTAACGAGTCAGAGGCCGAGCCTTCTCAGGTCTCTCCTCCATCGGTTACGGGGTCTGAGCCACCGAAGCCTCCCACCATTAGCTCTCACAAATTGAAAACCCTAGTCATTGGCGACTCATTACCCACAACATTAGACTGAAAAATAATAATCCAGCGATCATACACTGTTTACTAGGGGGCAGGGCTACCGACGTAAAGGCTAATCTGAAGATGGTGCTGGCTAAGGCTCAAACTGGTGAGTGTAGAGAGTATAGGGATATTGTTATCTACGTCGGCACCAACGATGTTAGGATGAAACCGTCAGAGGTCACCAAGCGCAACATAGCTTCAGCGAGTAAATCAGCTAGAAAGATGTCGGCATCGAGTAATTGTCTCTGGCCCCCTCCCAGTTATGGAGAGTGATGAGCTCTACAGCAGAGTCTCACAACTCAATCGCTGGTTGAAAACTGTTTTCTGCCCCTCCCTAAAGATAGAATTTGTAGATAATTGGCCCTCTTTCTGGGACTCACCCACAAACAGGACCAAGCCTGGCCTGCTGAGGAGTGACGGACTCCATCCTAGCTGGAGGGGTGCTCTCATCTTATCCATGAACATAGACAGGGCTCTAACTCCTCAACTCCACAATGAGACAGGGTGCAGGCCAGGCAGCAGGCTGTTAGCCAGCCTGCCAGCTTAGTGGAGTCTGCCACTAGCACAGTCAGTGTAGTCAGCTCAGCTATCCCCATTGAAACTGTGTCTGTGCCTCGATCTAGGTTGAGCAAAACAAAACATGGTGGTGTTCGCCTTAGCAATCTCATTGGAATAAAGACCTCCTCCAATCCTGCCATTATTGAACAGAGATTGTGATATCTAACATCTCAAAATAGGGTTACTTAATGTTAGATCCCTCACTTCCAAGGCAGTCCTAGTCAATGAACTAATCACTGATCATAATCTTGATGTGATTGGCCTGACTGAAACATGGCTCAAGCCTGATGAATTTACTGTGTTAAATGAGGCCTCTCCTCCTGGTTACACTAGTGACCATATCCCCCGAGCATCCCGCAAAGGCGGAAGTGTTGATAACATTTATGACAGCAAATTTCATTTTAAAAAACAAAAAAAGACTGCGTTTGCGTCTTTTGAGCTTCTAGTCATGAAATCTATGCAGCCTACTCAATCACTTTTTATAGCTACTGTTTTCAGGCCTCCTGGGCCGTATACAGAGTTCCTCACTGAGTTTCCTGAATTCCTATCGGACCTTGTAGTCATGGCAGATAATATTCTTATTTTTGGTGACTTTAATATTCACATGGAAAAGTCCACAGACCCACTCCAAAAGGCTTTCGGAGCCATCATCGACTCAGTGGGTTTTGTCCAACATGTCTCCGGACTTACTCATTGCCACAGTCATACCCTGGATCTAGTTTTGTCCCGTGGAATAAATATTGTGGATCTAAATGTTTTTCCTCATAATCCTGGACTATCTGACCACCATTTTATTACATTTGCAGTCACAACAAATAATCTGCTCAGACCCCAACCAAGGATCATCAAAAGCCATGCTATAAATTCTCAGACAACCCAAAGATTCCTAGATGCACTTCCAGACTCAACTCCACCTACCCAAGGACGTCGGAGTACAAAAATCGGTTAACCACCTAACTGAGGATCTTAATTTAACCTTGCGTAATACCCTAGATGCAGTCGCACCTCTAAAAACAAAACATTTGTCACAAGAAATGTGCTGCCTGGTATACAGAATATACCCGAGCCCTGAAGCAAGCTTCCAGAAATTTGGAACGGAAATGGAGCTCCACCAAACTGGAAGTCTTGGAAAGACAGTACCGTGCAATATCAAAGAGCCCTCATTGCTACTCGATCATTCTATTTTTCCAACCTAATTGAGGAGAATAAGAACAATCCAACATTTATTTTTGAGACTGTCGCAAAGCTAGCTTAAAAGCAGCATTCAACAAGAGAGGATAGCTTTCACTTCAGCAGTGATAAATTCATTAACTTTTTCGATTGAAAAGATCATGATCATTAGAAAGCAAATTACGGACTCCACCTTGAATCTGCGTATTTCTCCAAAGCTCAGTTGTCCTGAGTCTGCACAGAACTGCCAGGACCTAGGATCAATGGAGACACACGTTTTTTAATCCTGTATCTCTTGACACATTCATGAAAATAGTCATGGCATCTAAACTGTCAAGCTGCATACTGGACCCTATTCCAACTAAACTACTGAAAGAGCTACTTCCTGTGCTTGGCCCTCCTATGTTGAACATAATAAATGGCTCCCTATCCACCGGATTTGACCAAACTCACTAAAAGTGGCAGTAATAAAGCCTCTCTTGAAAAAGCCAAACCTTGACCCAGAAAATGTAAAGAAACTATCGGCCTATATTGAATCTCCCATTCCTCTCAACATTTTTAGAAAAGGCTGTTGCGCTACAACTCACTGCCTTCCTGAAGACAAATAATGTATACGAAATGCTTCAGTCTGGTTTTAGAACTCATCATAGCACTGAGACTGCACTCGTGAAGGTGGTAAATAACCTTTTAATGGCATCAGACCAAGACTCTGCATCTGTCCTTGTGCTCCTAGACCTTAGTGCTGCTTTTGACACCATCGAGCACCACATTATTTTGGAGAGATTAGAAACCCTAATTGGTCTACACGGACAAGTTCTTGCCTGGTTTAGATCTTATCTGTCGGAAAGATATCAGTTCATCTCTGTGTATTTTTTGTCCTCTGAAAAATCTATTCCTCAAGGTTCCGTTATAGGACCACTATTGTTTTCATTATATAGTCTACCTCTTGGTGATGTCATTCGGAAACAGAATGTCAACTTTCACTGCTATCCGGACGACACATAGCTGTACATTTCGATGAAACGTGGTGAAACCCCAAAATTGCCTACAATGGAAGCCTGTGTTTCAGACATAAGGAAGTGGATTTACTTTTAAACTCGGACAAAACAGAGATGCTAGTTCTAGGTCCCAAGAAACAAAGAGATCTGCTGTTGGATCTGACAACTTTATCTTGATGGTTGTACAGTCGTCTCAAATAAAACTGTGAAGGACCTCAGCGTTACTCTGGACCCTGATCTCTCTTTTGACGAACATATCAAGATTATTTCGATGACAGCTTTTTTCCATCTTCTTAACATTGCAAAAATCGGAAACTTTATATGTCCAGAAATGATTCAGAAAAGCTCATCCATGCTTTTGTCACTTCTAGATTAGACTACTGCAATGCGCTACTCTCCGGCTACCCGGATAAAGCACTAAATAAACTTCAGTTAGTGCTAAACACAGCTGCTAGAATCCTGACTGATAACATTTATGACAGCAAATACTCCAGTGCTAGCCACCCTACATTGGCTTCCTGTTAAGGCTAGGGCTGATTTCAAGGTTTTACTGCTAACCTACAAAGCATTACATGGGCTTGCTCCTACGTATCTCTCCGATTTGGTCCTGCCATACATACCTACACGTACGCTACGGTCACAAGACGCAAGCCTCCTTATTGTCCCTAGAATTTCTAAGCAAACAGCTGGAGGCAGGGCTTTCTCCTATAGAGCTAAATTTTTATGGAATGGTCTGCCAATCCATGTGAGATACGCAGACTTGGTCTTGACCTTTTTAAGTCTTTACTGAAGACTCATCTCTTCAATAGGTCCTATGATTGAGTGTAGTGTGGCCCAGGGGTGCGAAGGTGAACGGCAAGGCACTGGAGCGACGAACTGCCCTTGCTGTCTCTGCCTGGCCGGCTCCCCTTTCTCCACTGGGATTCTCTGCCTCTGACCCTATTACGGAGGCTGAGTCACTGGCTTACTAGTGCTCTTCCATGCCGTCCCTAGGAGGAGTGCGTCACTTGAGTGGGTTGAGTCACAGACCTGTTCACCGGACGTGCTACCTTGTCCCGGACCTGCTGTTTTTGACTCTCTCTCTCTACCGCACATGCTGACTCGACCTATGAATGCTCGGCTATGAAAATTCAACTGACATTTACTCCTGAGGTACTGACCTGTTGCACCCTCTACAACCACTGTGCTGGTCATCTATGAACGTTTGAACATATTGAAGAACAATCTGGCCTTAAATTGCTATGTACTCCTATAATCTCCACCCAGCACAGCCAGAAGAGGACTGGCTGCTCCTCAGAGCCTGGTTCCTCTCTAGGTTTCTTCCTAGGTTCCTGCCTTTCTATGGAGTTTTTCCTAACCACTGTGCTTCTACATCTGCATTGCTTGCTGTTTGGGGTTTTAGGCTGGGTTTCTGTATAGCACTTTGTGACATCTGCTGATGTAAAAAGGGCTTTATAAATACATTTGATTGATTGAAATAGATTTGATTGATAAGCTAACAAATATTTTTTTTTATGTCTGGACCGCTGAAGGGATGCTCAGTCCTAGGAATGTACAACTGAAATTTCAAAAATCTTTCAGGACTGCAGCTTAATTACCTGCAACTGTTTTTTTTGCTGACACGTTTCGGAGCAAGTTACATCCAAGCTGAATTTGCTCAAGAAAAAATATATAAATATAATTGTAGTAAAACAAATATGGTGCTTATTCCGAAACGCGGCAGCAATAAATATAATTGAAGTGAATAGATGATGTTGTGTCTTCCTGCAGGTCGACTCCCCCTGGTCCTGAGATGGAGTACTGCACAGACAGAGAGCCATACTCCCTGGGCTGGCCCTGGGGATGGTCTGGCTGGGGGTAAGTCTAGTAGATCACACTGCACTCACCTTACTGGATCAGCACTGCTGCAGGAAGTTACTAACTGTACTGCTGTTTATGGTGAGAGAAGAAGAAACAGTCTTCCATTGAAAGTACTCTTCATACTTCAAAAGGCTGAGAAATAGTGTGCATATACAATGTATTACTAGCCTTCCCTCAGGACTTGGATCATCTAAAAGACCATCATAATGTATGCTTTATGCATATTGGGAAAATGGAAGAGGAGAATTCCTCAGTCACTGAATAACCTCTCTCTCTCAATTCAATTTCAATTTCAATTTAAGGGCTTTATTGGCATGGGAAACGTATGTTAACATTGCCAAAGCAAGTGAAGTAGATGGTAAACAAAAGTGAAATAAACAATAAAAATTAACAGTAAACATTACACTCAGAAGTTCCAAAAGAATAAAGACATTTCAAATGTCATATGTCTATACAGAGTTGTAACAATGTGCAAATAGTTAAAGTACAAATGGGAAAATAAATCAACATAAATATGGGTTGTATTTACAATGGTGTTTGTTCTTCACTGGTTGCCCTTTTCTTGTGGCAACAGGTCACAAATCTTGCTGCTGTGATGGCACACTGTGGTTTTTCACCCAATAGATATGGGAGTTTATCAAAATTGGGTTTGTTTTCGAATTCTTTGTGGATCTGTGTAATCTGAGGGAAATATGTGTCTCTAATATGGTCATACCTTTGGCAGGAGGTTAGGAAGTGCAGCTCAGTTTCCACAACATTTTGTGGGCAGTGTGCACATAGCCTGTCTTCTCCTGAGAGCCAGGTCAGGTATTCTGCCACTGTGTACTCTCTGTTTAGGGCCAAATAGCATTGTAGTTTGCTCTGTTTTTTTGTTAATTACTTCACACATTGGAAAGAATTATCTTTTTGTTTTCTCATGATTTGGTTGGGTCTAATTGTGTTGTTGTCCTGGGGCTCTGTGGGGTCTGTTTGTGTTTGTGAACATAGGACCAGCTTGCTTAGGGGACTCTTTGCTTTGTCGATGCCCCCCCCCCACACACACACACACACACACACACACACATAGCATGGCAGTAACCTGATAGGTATGACGGACTGAATGTACCTGAACAGCTGTACATGGTGGGAGGGCATCGACGCACCCACACCAGCATCAACAGAGAAAAACACAAGTCCCCCAGCTACCAGATCAAGGTAAAGAACTAAAAGCAACCAGCAAGACAACTTTCCTTACTTGTAGGCCTGCTGTCCGTCAGTTGATCCCCATCTAACATATGTGAGTTTTTCCTGAAGGCACAAAAACCATGGTCTGACCGAATAAACTGACCAGAGACTTGAGAATGTCCCAAGTCTCAGGGTTTCTGGTCATTGGCACACCATCAATGTGGACGTCACCAGTCCTGGAGCGACCCTGGCCATGATCTACCTGAAGACCAACAACAGGTGATAATAGATTCCACCACTCTGTCTCATCTTAGATACCCTTCAACGAGAAGTAATGTCCTGTTTTACTAGATTTGATTCAGACTCTTCCATCTCTGACTCATCCATCTCCCATCTAATCTTGCATGGTGCCTTACAGCACATCTTGACCCCAGCGCTCCGGCACATAGCTTATAACTGGGGGGGAAAAGTAATTTTGTATCATCTTGGGTCTTTCCTGGTTCTGTTCCCCTATTGGACAATAGGCTCAGGCTTCCCCATTAACACCTCTTTCTCACCCTCTCACAGGTCTATCGTTGGGTGGCTGAAAGCTCCAGACACCATGTTCCTCCTGGACTGTACTATGGGTCAGTACAGACCTGCCTTATCTCAGTATACTCTGGGTCACTACAGACCTGCCTTATCTGAGTGTACTCTGGGTCACTACAGACCTGCTTTATCTCAGTGTACTCTGGGTCACTACAGACCTGCCTTATCTCAATGTACTCTGGGTCACTACAGACCTGCCTTATCTCAATGTACTCTGGGTCACTACAGACCTAACTTTTTCACTGAGCCAGACCCCCGGAGCTCTCCATCAGTGGTTCTCAACATTGGTGGGGGGGCGCCAAATTTTCCTTGGGGGTTGCGGGCCTTACTTGATTTGAGGGGTACATAAAAATTAAGTGAAATAGGATCCCTGGGGGAAAGGGTTGGGAACCCCTGCTCTATGTAGATGTGACCTGGCCCATACAGAAAGTATTCACACCCCTTGACTTATTCCACATTTTGTTGTTACAAAGTGGGATTGAAATTGATTTGTCTATTTTTTTTTGTCAACGATCTACACAAAATACTCTGTGAAAGTTGATGGAAAATGTGAACATTTAAAACACTAATATATCTTGATTAGATAAGTATTCAAACCCCTGAGTCAATACATGGTAGAATCACCTTTGGCAGCGATTAAAGCTGTGAGTATTTCTGTGTCTCTTAAGAGTTTTGCACACCTGTATTGTACAATATTTGCCCATTATTCTTTAAAAAAGCTCTGTCAAGTTGGTTGTTAATCATTGCTAAACAGCCATTTTTCAAGTCTTCAAGACACACGGTCTGCGGTTGTGAGGCCGGTTGGATATACTGCCAAATTCTCTAAGACAAAGTTTGAGGCGACTTATGGTAGATAAATGAACATTACATTCTCTGGCAACAGCTCTGGTGGACATTCCTGCAGTCAGCATGCCAATTGCAAGCTCCCTCAAAATATGAGGCATCCTTGGCATTGTGTTGTGTGACAAAACTGATTTTCTTTTTGTGGCCTTTTATTGTCCCCTGCACAAGGTGCACCTGTGTAATTATCATACTGTTTAATCAGCTTCTTGATATGCCACAACTGTCAGGTGGATGGATGATATTGCCAAAGGATAAATGTTCACTAACAGGGATGTAAACAAAAATACGCTTTTTGTGCGTATGGAACATTTCTGGGATCTTTTATTTCAGCTCATGAAACATGAGACCAACCCTTTACATGTTGCGTTCATATTTTTGTTCAGTAAAATGGTTGATCCAGTACACTCACACATTGTCGGTCGTCACGAGCTTCTATGCCAACAAAGTCATAAACCCCGCCCATTTCTACAATTTATCTTATTAAAATGTGATTTTAAACCTAACCTTAACCACACTGCTAACCTTATGCCTAACCTTAAATTAAGACCAAAAAGCACATTTCTGTTACCAATTTTGACTTTGTGGCTGTGGAATATGACTTTGTGGCTGTGGAATGTGACTTTGTGGCTGTGGAATGTGACTTTGTAGATATAGAAGCTTGGCACTGTCTCCTCTTGTCACAGTCTCTTCTCCCTCCTCAGACACTGGCCAGGTATATCATCATGTGGGATGAGATTCTGCCCAACTCTGAGTTGGTGAGCAGCAATGTGCCTCAGGTAACTGCCCTCCATATGCACACAAACACCTCAGCTCATTAGACACAAGTCGCTGCCAACACAAACCTCTATTCAGGACCTGTGGTAATAATATTATGAGTTCTGCCTCGGGTTCTTAGGGCCAACAGTGCAGATGTCCATAGACATTAGAGGTTTGTTCCAAGGCTCTTAATGTTAGTTAGTCATACTATGTGATGAACTTGTTAATGAATGACATCAGCGCTAATAAGGAAACACGTTTCAGTCCTAAAATGAGGCTTTAGTGCCAAAGCTATTTGCTGCTCTGGCACCCCAATGGTGGAACAAGCTCCCCCATGACGCCAGGACAGCGGAGTCACTGACCACCTTCCGGAGACACTTGAAACCCTACCTCTTTAAGGAATACCTGGAATAGTATAAAGTAATCCTTCTACCCCCCCCACCCCCCCCATAAAAATAAAAAAAAGAATAAAAAAAGTGGTTGTCCCACTGGCTATCATAAGTTGAATGCACCAATTTCTAAGTCGCTCTGGATAAGAGCGTCTGCTAAATGACGTAAATGTAAGAGGATATTACTGGCAACAAGGCTCAAAGACATTTCCTGCATCTGAACCCATGTACACATCAACAGTATTAAATTAGTTTTTTACAAAGATAACACAATATATTTTCTTTGTTTTGCATCCAGATAATCCAAGAGAAGATTGGGAATCCAGTGATTTTGTAGGATTTGAACATGGAAACCTTAGTTTCTTAGCTCTCTCAGCAAGGCTGGATATACTGTAAGATGACTCCTGTCCTCAGCCAAGCCCATGACTACATAATCGCTGGAACCTGCATGACTGTGGGAGAGATGAACTATGGCCCACCACATGGCCCTGGACATGCTCGTCCTGGGAAGAGAGAGGTGAGACATGTTTCAACAACAGGTTTCAACCAGCCTCTCCAATGGTCATAGCCTACACAAATATTGCTTGTACTGTCTTTTGACTAGATGTTTTACCTTTCACATGTCATCTGTATCGATGTAGATTGTATGTTTTGCTACAGACTTAGATAATGGAACAACACATGTATAATGAGATGATGTGGGAGAGGACTCCTGTTATGTTAGTGTTCTTCATAACAAATGCAATTCAAATATCCCAGGGCTACGCAAACAGTGACTAAGGTGTGTCTGTTTGTATGTAACAATACTCATTACTGATGCTAAATCTGTCTCCTTCTCAACATTTACTGTACAAACCCTTTGATTTTAGACTTGCCTTCTTATTTTAGGGCTAACAATTTCAGGCCCACATAACTTCAAGGTCGCAATTTGAATGGCCTTATTGTAGTACTCTCAGCCTATTCCTGCTTTCAACACACACCTGCATAAGGAAAGATTGTAGAGGGGAGCAGACACATGGTCTCTCTCTGTCTCTCTCTGTCTCTCTGTCTCTCTCTGTCTGTCTCTGTCTGTCTCTGTCTGTCTCTGTCTCTGTGAGCGCTTTCATTCTGCATAGTAACCAATCACCATACGGCCCTGCCAGTCTGGCTCTCATCATGAAACCTGAAGTGAAACACTTCTCTTCTCATTTTGTGTAGCTACGAAGTTCAACAGTGAGCCTAGTCTCAGCATAGGGAATAGGGCAATTCAAACATAGTAATATTGCTCAGGGACAGGTTTCTGAAAATGAGTTTGAGAAGAGCTAGATATACGGCTGTTCTCAGTCATTGTTACTCTACAGTTCAAGATGAGATCAGTGTTGAGTTGACTGTTGCTCTGTATGTTTGTGGGTTTTGTTATCAAGCTGACTCATGTAGTAAATAGTGCTATTTTCTTCACCTCTACCTATAATACCCATAGTAAAAACAGGAACATCCCACCCAGCCAGTTCGCTTTATCCGTTGCCATGGAGACTGGATGAGTGTTTTAAGAAGAGGTGAGGCAACCTCTCACCCACACTAATCTAAACAACTGATTTCTCTCTCCAAGCCGACACAATGGTTTGAACCAGCCTAAGCACACACTTAACCGCAGCCTTTATTTTTTAAGTAGGGCTTTTATGAGCACAAAGGACGTCAGGTAGATAACAATTCTAAACTGTTTTTCCCAGGGCAAATTCCTAATTTGTTCAAGGGACCTATTCACAAAAAAGGGACTCTTATTATAATATGTGGCAACATCAACACTGTGATGTTGATTTATTGTTACAGTGGGGGAAAAAAGTATTTAGTCAGCCACCAATTGTGCAAGTTCTCCCACTTAAAAAGATGAGAGAGGCCTGTAATTTTCATCATAGGTACACGTCAACTATGACAGACAAATTGAGAATATTTTTTCCAGAAAATCACATTGTAGGATTTTTAATGAATTTATTTGCAAATTATGGTGGAAAATAAGTATTTGGTCACCTACAAACAAGCAAGATTTCTGGCTCTCACAGACCTGTAACTTCTTCTTTAAGAGGCTCCTCTGTCCTCCACTCGTTACCTGTATTAATGGCACCTGTTTGAACTTGTTATCAATATAAAAGACACCTGTCCACAACCTCAAACAGTCACACTCCAAACTCCACTATAGCCAAGACCAAAGAGCTGTCAAAGGACACCAGAAACAAAATTGTAGACCTGCACCAGGCTGGGAAGACTGAATCTGCAATAGGTAAGCAGCTTGGTTTGAAGAAATCAACTGTGGGAGCAATTATTAGGAAATGGAAGACATACAAGACCACTGATAATCTCCCTCGATCTGGCGCTCCACGCAAGATCTCACCCCGTGGGGTCAAAATGATCACAAGAACGGTGAGCAAAAATCCCAGAACCACACGGGGGGACCTAGTGAATGACCTGCAGAGAGCTGGGACCAAAGTAACAAAGCCTACCATCAGTAACACACTACGCTGCCAGGGACTCAAATCCTGCAGTGCCAGACGTGTCCCCCTGCTTAAGCCAGTACATGTCCAGGCCCGTCTGAAGTTTGCTAGAGTGCATTTGGATGATCCAGAAGAGGATTGGGAGAATGTCATATGGTCAGATGAAACCAAAATATAACTTTTTGGTAAAAACTCAACTCGTCGTGTTTGGAGGACAAAGAATGCTGAGTTGCATCCAAAGAACACCATACCTACTGTGAAGCATGGGGGTGGAAACATCATGCTTTGGGGCTGTTTTTCTGCAAAGGGACCAGGACGACTGATCCATGTAAAGGAAAGAATGAATGGGGCCATGTATCGTGAGATTTTTAGTGAAAACCTCCTTCCATCAGCAAGGGCATTGAAGATGAAACGTGGCTGGGTCTTTCAGCATGACAATGATCCCAATCACACTGCCCGGGCAACGAAGGTGTGGCTTCGTAAGAAGCATTTCAAGGTCCTGGAGTGGCCTAGCCAGTCTCCAGATCTCAACCCCATAGAAAATCTTTGGAGGGAGTTGAAAGTCTGTGTTGCCCAGTGACAGCCCCAAAACATCACTGCTCTAGAGGAGATCTGCATGGAGGAATGGGCCAAAATACCAGCAACAGTGTGTGAAAACCTTGTGAAGACTTACAGAAAACGTTTGACCTGTGTCATTGCCAACAAAGGGTATATAACAAAGTATTGAGAAACTTTTGTTATTGACCAAATACTTATTTTCCACCATAATTAGCAAATAAATTCATTAAAAATCCTACGTGATTTTCAGGAAAAAAAAATTCCTCATTTTGTCTGTCATAGTTGACGTGTACCTATGATGAAAATTACAGGCCTCTCTCATCTTTTTAAGTGGGAGAACTTGCACAATTGGTGGCTGACTAAATACTTTTTTTCCCCACTGTATGTCTGAGTTTATGATGTAGAGCTCTGTTATCCTATGCTTGTCCTCTCTCAGCACCTCCAACTCGGCCATCGCTGCCTTGCTCTGAGCGCTCTACCCCCATTTTTCCTGCCCACAGCACAGATAACCGGCAAGACGCACAATCTCTGGAAATACCAAAAATAGGTACAGCTTACCAGAGCTCTAAAATAGCATGACTGACAGACCGAGCCCTACACTAAAGCATCTAACATTCAATCACCATAATGACTTGGGTGCGGACTGTTTGAAGGTGTTGCTATTTTGAGCTGTGGATTCTAAGAATAACAAGATGGGTGGGTGAGACAGGGAGGAAGTGTTACATGAGGAGAGATAAGTTCATCAGAGTTTCTACTGACAGCTGTAAAAGTCAATAGTTCTGTAAGCCAATAACCGTAACGAGTGGGATGATGACTGGTCTAGAGTAGTGAGAGAACAGCATATAGACCAGGGCTATTCAACTCTGGCCCTCACGGGCTGAAGTATTGCTGATTTTCTTTTCTACCTGATAGTTCATTTATCAATTGATCGTAATTGATTAGCCAATGTTCACTTGTCTGGTCAGTTCCGGCCGGGTCTGACTCCGTTATTGATTTAGAAGGAAAGGGTGAAAATCAGCGACGCTGTGGCCCTCCAGGACATTACTTGGGTGTCCCTGATGTAAAGTGTGTGTATGTGACCTCCGTTCTCCCCGTGCTCCAGGTAACACCTACAGGCCCTGCGTCACCTGAGTGTCCTGGCGGCGGCGCCTCGTCTGCTGGTTGCAGTCGCTGTGGACACACTGAAATCCTGCTACACTCTGCTGGACGTCACAAACAAGGTATTCAACTCAATGAATTAGTCCCCAGTCAAAATAAGCTGCTGGGGTGGTCCTGAGTGGCGCAGCGGTCTAAGGCACTGCGTCACAGTGCTGAGGCGCCACTGCAGCCTGGGGTTCGATCCCAGGCTGTGACACCGCTGGCCGTGACCGGGAGACCCATAGGGAGACCCATGAACTTGAAAACTTAAACAGGTGTTAATAGAGGGGAAGTTCCCATGTTGGGATTCAGTTTTGCATGTACACATCAGATCCCTCACTATGGAGTTGATCGGTACAGTACCTTTGTATTAGTAAGAGGCAATAGCAGAAGTGTAGGCTACGTGCAATACCTCTGAATTTGGCCCTGCTAATAGTAGTGACAAGCAAGTGTTACAACTGTTGACTTCCCTGTATCGAATAGTGATCTTGTTGCACAGGAGAATGGAAGTTCAACCTTTTTTTTTTCGTTTACTGAAAGTGTCATAGGTGTCTGACTGTCCTTTCTTCTGTGTCATAAATGTTCCTGTGAACATGGCCGTAGTTTTCACTTCACCTCTGCACGTACGTACACACACATGTACACACACACACAATGCATATTTAGACTTCTTTGTTCACAATGATGTTGCATGCAGCACACATATGTACGTGATTATAAGGTGGTGCAATGAGTCAGTGATGTTTTGAGTAGGAGGATGTGGTTACAATGTCTAAATGTTATGGTGAATTTACATGATTTTCTTTCCTTGTGTGCAAAGATTAAGTTCCATTCCTGAGGATGGCTCACCCCTCACAGTTCTGGGTGACTTTAACCTCCCTACGTCTACCTTTGACTCATTTCTCTCTGCCTCCTTCTTTCCACTCCTCTCCTCTTTTGACCTCACCCTCTCACCGTCCCCCCCTACTCACAAGGCAGGCAATACGCTTGACCTCATCTTTACTAGATGCTGTTCTTCTACTAATCTCACTGCAACTCCCCTCCAAGTCTCCGACCACTACTTTGTATCCTTTTCTCTCTCGCTCTCCTCCAACACTACTCACTCTGCCCCTACTCAGATGGTAATGCGCCGTCGCAACCTTCGCTCTCTCTCTCCCGCTACTCTCTCCTCTTCCATCCTATCATCTCTTCCCTCTGCTCAATCCTTCTCCCTCCAATCTCCTGATTCTGCCTCCTCAACCCTCCTCTCCTCCTTTTCTGCATCCTTTGACTCTCTATGTCCCCTATCCTCCCGGCCGGCTCGGTCCTCCCCTCCTGCTCCGTGGCTTGACGACTCATTGCGAGCTCACAGAACAGGGCTCCGGGCAGCCGAGCGGAAATGAAGGAAAACTAGACTCCCTGCGGACCTGGCATCTTTTCACTCCCTCCTCTCTACATTTTCTTCCTCTGTTTCTGCTGCTAAAGCCACTTTCTACCACTCTAAATTCCAAGCATCTGCCTCTAACCCATCTGCCTCTAACCCCCCCTCCTCCCTCTCTGTGGATTACTTCGTCAACCATTTTGAAAAGAAGGTTGACGACATCCGATCCTCGTTTGTTAAGTCAAATGACACTGCTGGTCCTGCTCACACTGCCCTACCCTATGCTTTGACTTCTTTCTCCCCTCTCTCTCCAGATGAAATCTTGCGACTTGTGACGGCCGGCCGTCCAACAACCTGCCCGCTTGACCCTATCCCCTCCTCTCTTCTCCGGTGACCTTCTCCCTTACCTCACCTCGCTCATCAACTCATCCTTGACCACTGGCTATGTCCCTTCCGTTTTCAAGAGAGCACCCCTTCTCAAAAAACCTACACTCGATCCCTCCGATGTCAACAACTACAGACCAGTATCCCTTCTTTCTTTTCTCTCCAAAACTATTGAGCGTGCCGTCTTTAGCCAACTCTCTTGCTATCTCTCTCAGAATGACCTTCTTGATCCAAACCAGTCAGGTTTCAAGACTGGTCATTCAACTGAGACTGCTCTTCTCTGTGTCACGGAGGCTCTCCGCACTGCTAAAGCTAACTCTCTCTCCTCTGCTCTTGTCCTTCTAGACCTGTCCTGCCTTTGATACTGTGAACCATCAGATCCTCCTCTCCACCCTCTCCGAGTTGGGCATCTCCGGCGCGGCTCACTCTTGGATTGCGTCCTACCTGACAGGTCGCTCCTACCAAGTGGCGTGGCAAGAATCTGTCTCCGCACCACGTGCTCTCACCACTGGTGTCCCCCAGGGCTCAGTTCTAGGCCCTCTCCTATTCTCGCTATACACCAAGTCACTTGGCTCTGTCATATCCTCACATGGCCTCTCCTATCATTGCTACGCAGACGACACACAACTAATCTTCTCCTTTCCCCCTTCTGATAACCAGGTGGCGAATCGCATCTCTGCATGTCTGGCAGACATATCAGTGTGGATGACGGATCACCACCTCAAGCTGAACCTCGGCAAGACGGAGCTGCTCTTCCTCCCGGGGAAGGACTGCCCGTTCCATGATCTCGCCATCACTGTTGACAACGCCGTTGTGTCCTCCTCCCAGAGTGCAAAGAGCCTTGGCGTGACCCTGGACAACACCCTGTCGTTCTCCGCTAACATCAAGGCGGTGACCCGATCCTGTAGGTTCATGCTCTACAACATTCGGAGAGTACGACCCTGCCTTACACAGGAAGCGGCACAGGTCCTAATCCAGGCACTGGTCATCTCCCGTCTGGATTACTGTAACTCGCTGTTGGCTGGGCTCCCTGCCTGTGCCATTAAACCCCTACAACTCATCCAGAATGCTGCAGCCCGTCTGGTGTTCAACCTTCCCAAGTTCTCTCACGTCACCCCGCTCCTCCGCACACTCCACTGGCTTCCAGTTGAAGCTCGCATCTGCTACAAGACCATGGTGCTTGCCTACGGAGCTGTGAGGGAAACGGCACCTCCGTACCTTCAGGCTCTGATCAGTTCCTACACCCAAACGAGGGCATTGCGTTCATCCACCTCTGGCCTGCTGGCCTCCCTACCTCTGCGGAAGCACAGTTCCCGCTCAGCCCAGTCAAAACTGTTCGCTGCTCTGGCACCCCAATGGTGGAACAAGCTCCCTCACGACGCCAGGACAGCAGTCACTCACCACCTTCCGGAGACACTTGAAACCCCACCTCTTTAAGGAATACCTGGGATAGGATAAAGTAATCCTTCTACCCCCCCTTACCCCACCCCAAAGAAAGAAAGAAAAAAACATATTGTAAAGTGGTTATCCCACTGGCTATAAGGTGAATGCACCAATTTGTAAGTCGCTCTTGATAAGAGCGTCTGCTAAATGACGTAAATGTAAATGTAATGCTTCAGTCCATCGAATGTCCATCGTACACAAAAGTATGTGGACGCCTGCTCGTCGCACATCTCATTCCAAAATAATGGACATTAATATGCAGTTGCTGCTATCACAGCCTCCATTCTTCTGGGAAGGCTTTCCTCTAGATGTTGGAACTTTGCTGCTGGGCTTGCTTCCATTCAGCCGCAAGAGCATTAGTGAGGTCGGGCACTGATGTTGGGCGATTAGGCCTGGCTTGCAGTCGGCGTTCCAATTCATCCCAAAGGTGTTTGATGGGGTTGAGATCAGGGCTCTGTGCAGGCCAGTCAAGTTCTTCCACACCGATCTCGACAAACCATTTCTATATGGACCTCGCTTTGTGCACAGGGGCATTGTCATACTGAAACAGGAAAGGGCCTTCCCCAAACTGTTGCCACAAATCTGGAAGCACAGAATCTTCTAGAATGTCATTGTATGCTGTAGCGTTAAGATTTCCCTTCACTGGAACTAAGGGGCCTAGCCCGAACCATAAAAAACAGCCCCAGACCATTATTCCTCCACCAAACTTTACAGTTGGCACTATGCATTGGGGCAGGTAGCGTTCTCCTGGCATCCGCCAAACCCAGATTTGTCCGTCGGACTGCCAGATGGTGAAGCGTGATTCATCGCTCCAGAGAACGCTTTTCCACTGCTCCAGAGTCCAATGGCGGCGAGCTGTCACCACTCCAGCTGACGCTTGGCAATGCCCATTGTGATCTTAGGCTTGTGTGCAGCTGCTCAGCCATGGAAACCCATTTCATGAAGCTCCTGACGAACAGTTATTGTGCTGAAGTTGCTTCCAGAGGCAGTTTGGAACTCGGTAGTGAGTGTTGCAACAGAGGACAGACAATTATTACGCGCTTCAGCACTCGGCGGCCCCGTTCTGTGAGCTTGTGTGGCCTACCACTTCGCGGCTGAGCCTGTTGTTTCTCCTAGATGTTTCCATTTCTCAAATAACACAGTTGACCGGGGCAGCTCTAGCAGGGCAGAAGTTTGAGGAACTGACTTGTTGGAAAGGTGGCATCCTATGACGGTGCCACGTTGAAAGTCACTGAGCTCTTCAGTAAGGCCATTCTACTGCCAATGTTTGTCTATGGAGATTGCATGGCTGTGTATAATGGCTGTGTGATTCTGTGTTCATTTCTTCTTCAATGTCTTCAGAGCATATTTGTTTTTCTTCATTTCAGGGGACTCTGTGTTATGAGGAGACTACAGCAGAACTGATGGCCACCACCATGTTGCCTGAGCTGCAGCTTCTCAACGTGGTCAAAGGAAATGTAGCCATGCTGCAAAGTCATTCTGCTAAGCAGGATGGTCAATGTTAAAATGTGAGATTTCAACATTTTTGTTAGAAAGTGAGTAATGCAATGTGTCCGTGTATGCAATTGATACACATTTCTCGCTTCCTCTTTACAATACAGTACAGGGAAAAGTCAGTTAGGAGGATCAAACTCCGCTATTACAGGAAAGTCATAGGATCTTTTTCACATTGTTTTCAAAATAAAGTTTCAAAGATTAATGGCTGACCTACTTACAGTGGGGAAAATAAGTATTTAGTCAGCCACCCATTGTGCAAGTTCTCCCACTTAAAAAGATGAGAGAGGCCTGTAATTTTCATCATAGGTACACGTCATCTATGACAGACAAATTGAGGAAAAAAAATCCAGAAAATCACATTGTAGGATTTTTAATGAATTTATTTGCAAATTATGGTGGAAAATAAGTATTTGGTCACCTACAAACAAGCAAGATTTCTGGCTCTCACAGACCTGTAACTTCTTCTTTAAGAGGCTCCTCTGTCCTCCACTCGTTACCTGTATTAATGGCACCTGTTTCAACTTGTTATCAGTATAAAAGACGCCTGTCCACAACCTCAAACAGTCACACTCCAAACTCCACTATGGCCAAGACCAAAGAGCTGTCAAAGGACACCAGAAACTAAATTGTAGACCTGCACCAGGCTGGGAAGACTGAATCTGCAATAGGTAAGCAGCTTGGTTTGAAGAAATCAACTGTGGGAGCAATTATTAGGAAATGGAAGACATACAAGACCACTGATAATCTCCCTCGATCTGGGGCTCCATGCAAGATCTCACCCCGTGGGGTCAAAATGATCACAAGAACGGTGAGCAAAAATCCCAGAACCACACGGGGGGACCTAGTGAATGACCTGCAGAGAGCTGGGACCAAAATAACAAAGCCTACCATCAGTAACACACTACGCCGCCAGGGACTCAAATCCTGCAGTGCAAGACGTGTCCCCCTGCTTAAGCCAGTACATGTCCAGGCCCGTCTGAAGTTTCCTAGAGTGCATTTGGATGATCCAGAAGAGGATTGGGAGAATGTCATATGGTCAAAATATAACTTTTTGGTAAAAACTCAACTCGTCGTGTTTGGAGGACAAAGAATGCTGAGTTGCATCCAAAGAACACCATACCTACTGTGAAGCATGGGGGTGGAAACATCATGCTTTGGGGCTGTTTTTCTGCAAAGGGACCAGGACGACTGATCCGTGTAAAGGAAATAATTAATGGGGCCATGTATCGTGAGATTTTGAGTGAAAACCTCCTTCCATCAGCAAGGGCATTGAAGATGAAACGTGGCTGGGTCTTTCAGCATGACAATGATCCCAAACACACCGCCCGGGCAACGAAGGAGTGGCTTCGGAAGAAGCATTTCAAGGTCCTGGAGTGGCCTAGCCAGTCTCCAGATCTTAACCCCATAGAAAATCTTTGGAGGGAGTTGAAAGTCTGTGTTGCCCAGCGACAGCCCCAAAACATCACTGCTCTAGAGGAGATCTGCATGGAGGAATGGGCCAAAATACCAGCAACAGTGTGTGAAAACCTTGTGAAGACTTACAGAAAACGTTTGACCTGTGTCATTGCTAACAAAGGGTATATAACAAAGTATTGAGAAACTTTTGTTATTGACCAAATACTTATTTTCCACCATAATTTGCAAATAAATTCATAAAAAATCCTACAATGTGATTTTCTGGATTTTTTTTTCTCATTTTGTCTGTCATAGTTGATGTGTACCTATGATGAAAATTACAGGCCTCTCTCATCTTTTTAAGCGGGAGAACTTGCACAATTGGTGGCTGACTAAATACTTTTTTTCCCCACTGTATTTGAATGGGGTTACAGATTCAAGTAAAATAACCATTGATACTGGAAGCTGTCGATAGACCTGAATAAAGGAACTCCACATCTAGAGTAAGTCCACCACTTGAATGTTTGTGAACGTTTCTGGTCCAATGTACAGATTCATATCATGAAATCTCAGTTGGTGATGACTTATCAGGGCCATACCCTTTGATGTGAGTTTGTGCTGTTCTGCAATAATGGTTGATAATGGCAGCACATATTGTTTTGTAGGGTTGGGAATTGCCTGGGAACTCACAATACGATATTATTACAATACTTAGGTGCCGATTAAAATATGTATTGCGATTCTCACGATTCTATATGTATTGTGATTTGATACTGTGATTTTATTGTGATTTGATGTTCCAAACATATTGCTCACTATATGTCTGCTGCAGAGACACAAGAGAGAGCATGAGAAAAATAGTTGTGATCAGTCAGGGAAATAAAAGTACTGAAAACATGTTGGCTCACTATTTAAAAAGCAATATGATGAAAAATACCAGAGTTTTGGTGCAGGTACAGCTGACTAGCGCTAGCTAATGCTACCTAGCAATATAAAAATACAAATCCATACTTGGAGTCAGTTTCAATATAATATCGTTCAAAATAATTGTGATATGTAACTATAGATTTTTCCACCGTCACTATTGTTTTGTCCATCCTAACATGATCTAAAATGTGTGTCTGTGTATTCCTGTGTATTTGACTCATTTCTCCTATATGTGTGTTGTAGGTCGATTCTGTCCAGAGATGGGTTTCTGTATCTGAAGCTGCATGCCCTATAAGGACGACCCATCGGGACTGGAAGAGTCTATTATCCCCCAACGTCATCAACAGGAACTCAGAAGTCCACACATTCAAGGTACAAACATCCTGGTCCTCTGTTTACACAAAACTGGACTGTCTGGACAACTAGTTAATACCTTTTTACTAGTTACATGTCATCATGTACTTCATCAGTACTACATGTTAGATATTGGCTACATAGGAGATTCAATGGTACTTTAGCATACAGGTACTAGCATAACTTTGTCAACATGGCATGCAGCATATACCAGTACACATTTATTTCATTAGTATGTCAAGGTTGCAAGGTTGTGAAACTTGAACCGCTGAAAATGAAATCAATACTAAAGTATCAACACATAGCTAGCATAATGAGTCTCACCAAACATCTGTGTTGGCCAGTCAGAAAGAAGCTTGAATGAGACATTAATAGCAGCCAGGGTATAGAAATAGATATTGATACTGATATAATCTCAGTACAGCACATAGTAGTGCATGCAAAACAACCAATATGTCTTGACACTATTGTCCAATAGCCTTTCAGTCAACATGTCCCCTGTCCCAGGAGATGCAATAGCTCATTGGAAACCTTCAAGTGCCTCCCACAGGCACGACAGCAGACCTTGTTGTTGTAGCAGTTTTATTTTTTTCCTCCCACAGCCCGAGGCCATCTCGACCTTCACCTCCGACACTGCCTTGGTCTCCTTCGCTGATTACTTCCGTAAAGCTTCGGAGAGCATGAAATAGTGTATGCTATATGACGCAGCTGCAGGCACCTTGCAGCTACAACTTAACGTTCTAACACAGAGCCTACACCGAGGGTTTAAATTAGACTTAAATACTGCCTATGTCTCTCCCCTTGTGAATCTGTTTGTTAATCACTTGATTCCCATTTCCACCAGGTACATGTCAGTATATATAATTGGAGATGTAGGATATTTATTTCTGAATACACTGAAATTGAAGGAGATTGGTTCTAACCTTTGGCTCATGATTTTATTTAAGTTATTGAAACACCCCTCACTGTCCTATTTTATAATTCCACAGTTACTGTTTCTTCAATTGATAAGCTCTCACTGACTGGAGCTTCTATTTACTGTTGTTGCTCTGAATGGAGCTTCTATTTGTGGTCCTCTGTAGCTCAGCTGGTAGAGCACGGCGCTTGTAACGCCAAGGTAGTGGGTTCGATCCCCGGGACCACCCATACACAAAAATGTATGCACGCATGACTGTAAGTCGCTTTGGATAAAAGCGTCTGCTAAATGGCATATTATATTATTATTATTATATTTACTGTTGTTGCTCTGAATGGAGCTTCTATTTACTGTTGTTGCACTGAATGGAGCTTATATTTACTGTTGTTGCACTGAATGGAGCTTCTATTTACTGTTGTTGCTCTGAATGGAGCTTCTATTTACTGTTGTTGCACTGAATGGAGCTTCTATTTTGTTGTCTTTGTTCAGAAACACGACACTTTGGCCTTAATCTCTGCCATTCGATCTGAGTGTGTCACTCAGGAGAACCCTGAGATGCTGCCCAACTACATTGCTATTGATCAGGTATGAAACATAGAAGTCACCCCATACAATAGTAACAGTGGTCTGTGCATGTTCATCAGGGCTCTCCAACTCTGTTCCTGTTAGGTTTTCACTCCAACCCCAGTTGTAACTAACCTGATTCAGCTTATCAAACACTTAATTATTAGAATCAGGTGCGCTAGATTAGGGTTGGCGTGAAAACCTACAGGACGTTAGTGCTTCAGGAACAGGGTTGGAGAGCCCTGATGTACATGCTCCCACTCATAGAATGCAGCTGTATTACTATTAAATAAAAGTTTTCATAGATTGACTTTTCCCCAATACAAACTGATGTGCTCTCGGTTGTATGTCTCCAATGTCGTCTCTTAGTGTGTGTTGACTGTGTTTTCTCCCCCAGGTGGTGTGGACCCTGGAATAGACGGAGATGTGAGATGTTTGCTCTGTGACAGATGAGACTGTTGTTGGAGCTGTGTGAGAACAGGGTCCTGCTGTTCAGACTGAGGGAGGGGCACAGGGCAGGGTCCTGCTGTTCAGACTGAGGGAGGGGCACAGGGCAGGGTCCTGCTGTTCAGACTGAGGGAGGGGCCACAGGGCAGGGTCCTGCTGTTCAGACTGAGGGAGGGGCCACAGGGCAGGGTCCTGCTGTTCAGACTGAGGGAGGGGCCACAGGGCAGGTGGCTGCCTGTCATGAAGAACTCAGCCGATTGCACCCTGGACTCACTGGTGAGAGGTCTCAACACAGTGGGAGGGGCAGTTACACTGGAGGATGGACTGTTAACAGATCCATTTGAATGAACTGGACAATAATATACACTGCTCAAAAAAATTAAGGGAACACAAAAATAACACATCCTAGATCTGAATGAATGAAATAATCTTATTAAACACTTTTTTCTTTACATAGTTGAATGTGCTGACAACAAAATCACACAAAAATTATCAATGGAAATCAAATGTATCAACCCATGGAGGTCTGGATTTGGAGTCACACTCAAAATTAAAGTGGAAAACCACACTACAGGCTGATCCAACTTTGATGTAATGTCCTTAAAACAAGTCAAAATGAGGCTCAGTAGTGTGTGTGGCCTCCACGTGCCTGTATGACCTCCCTACAACGCCTGGGCATGCTCCTGATGAGGTGGCGGATGGTCTCCTGAGGGATCTCCTCCCAGACCTGGACTAAAGCATCCGCCAACTCCTGGACAGTCTGTTGCAACGTGGCGTTGGTGGATGGAGCGAGACATGATGTCCCAGATGTGCTCAATTGGATTCAGGTCTGGGGAACGGGCGGGCCAGTCCATAGCATCAATGCCTTCCTCTTGCAGGAACTGCTGACACACTCCAGCCACATGAGGTCTAGCATTGTCTTGCATTAGGAGGAACCCAGGGCCAACCGCACCAGCATATGGTCTCACAAGGGGTCTGAGGATCTCATCTCGGTACCTAATGGCAGTCAGGCTACCTCTGGCGAGCACATGGAGGGCTGTGCGGCCCCCAAAGAAATGCCACCCCACACCATGACTGACCCACCGCCAAACCGGTCATGCTGGAGGATGTTGCAGGCAGCAGAACGTTCTCCACGGCGTCTCCAGACTCTGTCACGTCTGTCACGTGCTCAGTGTGAACCTGCTTTCATCTGTGAAGAGCACAGGGCGCCAGTGGCGAATTTGCCAATCTTGGTGTTCTCTGGCAAATGCCAAACGTCCTGCACGGTGTTGGGCTGTAAGCACAACCCCCACCTGTGGACATCGGGCCCACATACCACCCTCATGGA